>NW_027228542.1:0-235003 GCF_037783145.1 Equus przewalskii
CTCGGGAATCACCTGCCGGGCATGCCGGAACCACCTGCTGGACAAGCCGGAACCACCGGCTTGACTCGCCAGAACCATTGCCGGACATGCAAAATCACCTGCCGGCTACGCCAGAACCACTCGGCAGACACTCGGGAATCACATTCCAGGCATTCCGGAACCACCTCTCAGAGGTGTGAGAACCAAATGCTGGACACTCCGGTATCACCTGCCGGGCATGCCGGAACCACCTCTCAGAGGTGCCAGAACCACATGCCGGACACTCCGGAATCACCTGCCGGGCATGCGGGAACCACCTGCCGGACATTCCGGAACCACCGGCTCGACTCGCCGGAACCACTGCCGGACATGCAAAATCACCTGCCGGCTACGCCAGAACCACTTGGCGAACACTCCGGAATCACCTGCCGGGCATGGCGGAACCACCTCTCAGACATGCCGGAACCACATGCCAATGACACCGGAAGCACCTGCCGAGCACGCCAGAACCACCTGCTCGACTCGCCAAAACCACCTGCTGGACACGCCAAAATCACCTGCCGGCTACGCCACAACCATTTGGTGAACTCTTCGGAATCACCTGCCGGGCTGGCTGGAACCACCTGCCGGTCACGCCAACATCACTTGCCAGCTATGCCAGAACCACTTGGCGGACACCATGGAAACACCTGTCGGGCCGGCCGGAACCACCTCTCAGACGTGCCAGAACCATGTGCCTGAGATGCCGGAACCACACCCCGAACATACCGAAACCACCTGCCAGACCCGCCTGAACCTCCTGCCGAGCACGCCGGAACCACCTACTCGACTTGCCGGAACCGCATACCTGACACGCTAAAATCACCTTCCGGGTATGCCGCAACCACTTGGTGGACACTCTGGTTTCATCTGCCGGACATGCCTGAACCAGCTCTCAGACACACCAGAACCACGTGCCAGACACGCCAGAAGCACCTGCTGAGCATGCCTGAGCCAAATGCTCGACTTGCCAGAAACACCTGCCAGACACGCCAAAATCAACTGCCGGGTACGCCACAACCACGTGGCGGACACTCCGGAATCACCTGTCGGGCGTGCCCGAACCACCTGTCAGACTTGCCAGAACCATGTTCTGGACACGCCGGTACCAACTGCCGAGTATACCGGAACAAGCTGATCCACTCCCCAGAACCACCTAGTGGACACGCCAAAATCAACTGCCGTCTACGCCGGAACCCCCGGCTCGACTCACCGGAACCACCGCCGGACATGCAAAATGACCTGCCGGCTACGCCAGAACCACTTGGCGAACACTCCGGAATCACCTGTCGGGCATGCCGGAACCACCTCTCAGACTTGCCAGAACCATGTTCCGGACACGCCGGTACCACCTGCCGAGTGTGCCGGAACCACCTGATCCACTACCCAGAACCACCTGCTGGAAACCCCAGAATAACCTGCCGGCTTCGCCAGAACCACTCGGCAGACACTCCGGAACCACCTGCCGGGCATGCCGGAACCACCTCTCAGAGGTGCCAGAAGCACATGCCGGACACTCCGGAATCACCTGCCGGGCATGCCGGAACCACCTGCTGGACATGCCGGAACCACCAGCTCGACTCGCCAGAACCACTGCCGGACATGCAAAATCACCTGCCGGCTACGCCAGAACCACTTGGCGAACACTCCGGAATCACCTGTCTGGCATGCCACAACCACCTCTCAGACTTGCCAGAACCATGTTCCGGACACGCCGGTACCACCTGCCGAGTATGCCGGAACCACCTGATCCACTCCCCAGAACCACCTGCTGGATACGCCAGAATCACCTGCCGGCTACGCCAGAATCACTCGGCAGACACTCCGTAACCAACTGCCGGGCATGCCGGAACCACCTCTCAGAGGTGCCAGAACCACATGCCGGACACTCCGGAATCACCTGCCGGGCATGCCGGAACCATCTCTCAGACGTACCAGAACCATGTTCCGGACATGCCGGAACCACCTGCCGAGCTCGCCGGAACCACCTGCTGGACACGTCAAAATCACCTGCCGGCTACGACAGAACCACTCGGCAGACATTCCGGTATCACATGCCGGGCGTTCCGGAACCACCTCTCACAGGTGCCAGAACCAAATTCTGGACACTCCGGTATCACCTGCCGGGCATGCCGGAACCACCTCTCAGAGGTGCCAGAAGCACATGCCTGACACTCCGGAATCACCTACCGGGCATGGCGGAACCACCTCTCAGACATGCCGGAACCACATGCCCATGACACCGGAAGCACCTCCCGAGCACGCCAGAACCACCTGCTCGACTCACCAAAACCACCTGCTTGACACGCCAAAATCACCTGCCGGCTACGCCACAACCATTTGGTGAACTCTTCGGAATCACCTGCCGGGCTGGCTGGAACCACCTGCCGGTCACGCCAACATCACCTGCCAGCTATGCCAGAACCACTTGGCGGACACCATGGAAACACCTGTCGGGCCGGCCGGAACCACCTATCAGACGTGCCAGAACCATGAGCCTGAGATGCCGGAACCACTCCCCGAACAGACCGAAAACACCTGCCAGACCCGCCTGAACCCCCTGGCAAGCACGCCTGATCCACCTGCTCAACTAGCCGGAACCAACTTCCTGACACGCCAAAATCACCTGCCAGTTATACAAGAACCACTTGGTGGACACTCCGGAATCATCTGCCGGACATGCCAGAACCAGCTCTCAGACACACCAGAACCACGTGCCAGAGACGCCGGAAGCACCAGCTGAGCATGCCTGAGCCACCTGCTCGACTCGCAAGATACACCGCTCGGACATGCCAAAATCACCTGCAGGGTACGCCAGAAACACTTGGCGGACGCTCTGGAATCACCTGTCGGGCGTGCCGGAACCACCTCTCAGACTTGCCAGAACCATGTTCTGGACATGCCGCTACCACCTGCCGAGTATGCCGGAACCAGCTGATCCACTACCCAGAACCACCTAGTGGACACGCCAAAATCAACTGCCGGCAACGCCAGAACCACTCGGCAGACACTCCGGAATCACAGTCCAGGCATTCCGGAACCACCTCTCAGAGGTGCCAGAACCACATGCCGGACACTCCGGTATCACCTGCCGGGCATGCCGGAACCACCTCTCAGAGGTGCCAGAACCACATGCCGGACACTCCGGAATCACCTGCCGGGCATGCTGGAACCACATGCTGGACATGCCGCAACCACCTGCCGGACATGCCGGAACCACATGCCGGACATTCTGGAACCACCGGCTCGACTCGCCGGAACCATTGCCGGTCATGCCAAATCACCTGCCGGCTACGCCAGAACCACTTAGCGAACACTCCGGTATCACCGGCCGGGCATGCCGGAACCACCTCTCAGAGGTGCCAGAACCACATGCCAGACACTCCGGAATCACCTGCCGGGCATGCCGGAACCACCTGCTCGACTCGCAAAAACGACCTGGTGGACACGCCTAAATCACCTTCCGGCTACGCCACAACCATTTGTTGAACACTTCGGAATGACCTGCTGGACACGCCGGAACCACCGGCTCGACTCGCCGGAACCACCGCCGGACATGCAAAATGACCTGCCGGCTACGCCAGAACCACACGGTAGACACTCCGGAAACACCTCTCCGGCCGGCCGGAACCACCTCTCAGACATGCCAGAACCATGTGCCTGACATGCTGGATCCACTCCCCGAACAGACCGAAACCACCTGCCAGACCCGCCTGAACCACCTGCCGAGCACGCCGGAACCACCTACTCGACTCGCTGGAACCACCTACCTGACACGCTAAAATCACCTGCCGGGTATGCAACAACCACTTGTTGCACACTCCGGAATCATCTGCCGGACATGCCGGAACCAACGCTCTGACGTGCCATAACCTAGTGGCGGACACGCCAGAACCACCTGCCAGAAAGACCGGAAACTCCTGCTGGACACGCCAGAACCACTCGGCAGAAACTCCGGAATCACATGCCAGGCATTCCGGAACCACCTCTCAGAGGTGCCAGAACCAAATGCCGGACACTCCGGTATCACCCGCCGGGCATGCCGGAACCACCCGATCCACTCCCCAGAACCACCTGCTGGACACTCCGGAATCACCTGCCGGGCATGCTGGAACCACGTGCTGGACATGCCGGAACCACCGGCTCGACTCGCCGGAACCATTGCCGGACATACAAAATCACCTGCCGGCTATGCCAGAACCACTTGGGAAACACTCCGGAATCACCTGCCGGGCATGGCGGAACCACCGCTCAGACATGCCGGAACCACATGCCAATGACACCGGAAGCACCTGCCGAGCACGCCAGAACCACCTGCTCGACTCGCCAAAACCACCTGCTTGACACGCCAAAATCACCTTCCGGCTACGCCACAACCATTTGGTGAACACTCCGGAATCACCTGTCGGGCATGCCGAAACCAACTCTCAGACTTGCCAGAACCATGTTCCGGACACGCCGGTACCACCTGCCTAGTATGCCGGAACCACCTGATCCACTCCCCAGAACCACCTCCTGGACAACCCAGAATCACCTGCCGGCTACGCCAGAACCACTCGGCAGACACTCCGGAACCACCTGCCGGGCATGCCGGAACCACCTCTCAGAGGTGCCAGAACCACATGCCGGACACTCCGGAATAACCTGCCGGGCATGCCGGAACCATCTCTCAGACGTGCCAGAACCATGTTCCGGACACGCCGGTACCACCTGCCGAGCTCGCCGGAACCACCCGCTGGACACGCCAAAATCACCTGCCAGCTATGCCAGAACCACACGGCAGACACTCCGGAATCACCTGCCGGGCTGGCTGGAACCACCTGCCGGTCACGCCAACATCACCTTTCAGCTACGCCAGAACCACTTGGCGGACACTCCGGAAACACCTCTCCGGCCGGCCGGAGCCACCTCTCAGACGTGCCAGAACCATGTGCCTGAGATCCCGGAACCACTCCCCGAACAAACCGAAACCACCGGCCAAACCCGCCTGAACCCCCTGGCAAGAACGCCTGATCAACCTGCTCAACTAGCCGGAACCACCTTCCTGACACGCCAAAATCACCTGCCGGCTACGCCACATCCATTTGGTGAACTCTCCGGAACCACCTGCCGGGCATGCCGGAAGCACCTCTCAGAGGTGCCAGAACCACATGGCGGACACTCCGGAATCACCTGCCGGGCGTGCTGGAACCACCTCTCAGAGGTGCCAGAACCACATGCCGCACGCTCCGGAATCACCTGCCGGGCATGCCGGAACCACCTGCTGGACATGCCGGAACCACCGGCTCGACTCGCCAGAACCACTGCCGGACATGCAAAATCACCTGCCGGCTATGCCAGAACCACTTGGCGAACACTCCGGTATCACCTGCCGGGCATGCCGGAACCACCTCTCAGAGGTGCCAGAACCACATGCCGGACACTCCGGAATCACCTGCCGGGCATGCCGGAACCATCTCTCAGACTTGCCAGAACCATGTTCCGGACATGCCGGAACCACCTGCCGAGTTCGCCGGAACCACCTGCTGGACACGCCAAAATCACCTGCCGGCTACGCCAGAACCACTCGGCAGACACTCGGGAATCACATTCCAGGCATTCCGGAACCACCTCTCAGAGGTGTGAGAACCAAATGCTGGACACTCCGGTATCACCTGCCGGGCATGCCGGAACCACGTCTCAGAGGTGCCAGAACCACATGCCGGACACTCCGGAATGACCTGCCGGGCATGCCGGAACCAACTCTCAGGCTTGCCAGAACCATGTTCCGGACTTGCCGGAACCACCTGCCGAGCTCGCCGGAACCACCTGCTGGACACACCAAAATCACCTGCCGGCTACGCCAGAACCACTCGGCAGACACTCGGGAATCACATGCCAGGCATTCCGGAACCACCTCTCAGAGGTGTGAGAACCAAATGCCGGACACTCTGGTATCACCTGCCGGGCATGCCGTAACCACCTCTCAGAGGTGCCAGAACCACATGCCGGACACTCCGGAATCACCTGCCGGGCATGCCGGAACCACCTGCCGGACATGTCGGAACCACCGGCTCGACTCGCCGGAACCATTGCCGGACATGCAAAATCACCTGCCGGCTACGCCAGAACCACTTGGCGAACACTCCGGAATCACCTGCCGGGCATGGCGGAACCACCTCTCAGACATGCCGGAACCACATGCCAATGACACCGGAAGCACCTGCCGAGCACGCCAGAACCACCTGCTCGACTCGCCAAAACCACCTGCTGGACACGCCAAAATCACCTGCCGGCTACGCCACAACCATTTGGTGAACTCTTCGGAATCACCTGCCGGGCTGGCTGGAACCACCTGCCGGTCACGCCAACATCACCTGCCAGCTATGCCAGAACCACTTGGCGGACACCATGGAAACACCTGTCGGGCCGGCCGGAACCACCTCTCAGACGTGCCAGAACCATGTGCCTGAGATGCCGGAACCACACCCCGAACATACCGAAACCACCTGCCAGACCCGCCTGAACCTCCTGCCGAGCACGCCGGAACCACCTACTCGACTTGCCGGAACCGCATACCTGACACGCTAAAATCACCTTCCGGGTATGCCGCAACCACTTGGTGGACACTCTGGTTTCATCTGCCGGACATGCCTGAACCAGCTCTCAGACACACCAGAACCACGTCCCAGACACGCCAGAAGCACCTGCTGAGCATGCCTGAGCCAAATGCTCGACTTGCAAGAAACACCTGCCAGACATGCCAAAATCACCTGCCGGGTACGCCAGAACCACGTGGCGGACTCTCCGGAATGACCTGTCGGGTATGCCGGAACCAACTCTCAGACGTGCCAGAACCTCGTGCCGGTCACGCCAGAACCACCTGCCGGACAGACAGGAAACACCTGCTGGATACGCCGCAACCACCGGCTCGACTCACCGCAACCACCGCCGGACATGCAAAATGACCTGCCGGCTACGCCAGAACCACTTGGCGAACACTCCGGAATCACCTGTCGGGCATGCCGGAACCACCTCTCAGACTTGCCAGAACCATGTTCCGGACACGCCGGTACCACCTGCCGAGTATGCCGGAACCACTTGATCCACTCCCCAGAACAGCCTGCTGGATACGCCAGAATCACCTGCCGGCTACTCCAGAACCACTCTGCGGACACTCCGGTATCACCTGCCGGGCATGCCGGAACCACCTCTCAGAGGTGCCAGAACCACATGCCGGACACTCCGGAATCACCTGCCGGGCATGCCGGAACCACCTGCTGGACATGCCGGAACCACCGGCTTGAAACGCCGGAACCACTGCCGGACATGCAAAATCACCTGCCGGCTACGCCAGAACCACTTGGCGAACACTCCGGAATCACCTGTCTGGCATGCCACAACCACCTCTCAGACTTGCCAGAACCATGTTCCGGACACGCCGGTAACACCTGCCGAGTATGCCGGAACCACCTGATCCAACCCCAGAACCACCTGCTGGATACGCCAGAATCACCTGCCGGCTACGCCAGAAGCACTCGGCAGACACTCCGTAACCAACTGCCGGGCATGCCGGAACCACCTCTCAGAGGTGCCAGAACCACATGCCGGACACTCCGGAATCACCTGCCGGTCATGCCGGAACCACCTGCTGGCCATGCCGGAACCACCGGCTCGACTCGCCAGAACCATTGCCGGACATGCTAAATAACCTGCCGGCTATGCCAGAACCACTTGGCGAACACTCCGGAATCACCTGCCGTGCATGGCGGAACCACCTCTCAGACATGCCGGAACCACATGCCAATGACACCGGAAGCACCTGCCGAGCACGACAGAACCACCTGCTCGACTCGCCAAAACTACCCGCTGGACACGCCAAAATCACCTGCCGGCTACGCCAGAACCACTCGGTAGACACTCCGGAATCACCTGCCGGGCTGGCTGGAACCACCTGCCGGTCACGCCAACATCGCCTTTCAGCTACGCCAGAACCACTTGGCGGACACCATGGTAACACCTGTGGGCCGGCCGGAACCACCTATCAGACGTGCCAGAACCGTGTGCCTGAGATGCCGGAACCACACACCGAACAGACCGAGACCACCTGCCAGAGCCTCCTGAACCACCAGCCGAGAACCCTGGAACCAACTACTTGACTCGCTGGAACCACCTACCTGACACGCTAAAATCACCTGCCGGGTATGCCACAACCACTTGGTGGACACTCCGGAATCACATGCCGGGCATGCCGGAAGCACCTCTCAGAGGTGCCAGAACAACATGCCGGACACTCCAGAATCACCTGCCTAGCATGCCGGAACCATCTCTGAGACTTGCCAGAACCATGTTCCGGACACGCTGGTACCACCTGCCGAGCTCGCCGGAACCACCCGCTGGACACGCCAAAATCACCTGCCGGCTACGCCACAACCATTTGGTGAACTCTTTGGAATCACCTGCCGGGCTGGCTCCAGAACCACTCGGCAGACACTCCGGAACCACCTGCCGGGCATACCGGAACCACCTCTCAGACATGCCGGAACCACATGCCAATGACACCGGAAGCACCTGCCGAGCACTCCAGAACCACCTGCTCGACTCGCCAAAACCACCTGCTGGACACGCCAAAATCACCTGCCGGCTACACCACAACCATTTGGTGAAATCTTCGGAATCACCTGCCAGGCTTGCTGGAACCACCTGCTGGTCACGCCAACATCACCTGCCACCTATGCCAAAAAAACTTGGCGGGCACCATGGAAACACCTGTCGGGCCGGCCGGAACCATCTCTCAGACTTGACAGAACCATGAGCCGGAGATCCCGGAACCACTCCCCGAACACACCGAAACCACCTGCCAGACCCGCCTGAACCCACTGGCGAGCATGCCTGATCCACCTGCTCAACTAGTCGGAACCAACTTCCTGACACGCCAAAATCAGCTGCCAGGTATACCAGAACCACTTGGTGGACACTCCGGAATCATCTGCCTGACATGCCAGAACCAGCTCTCAGACACACCAGAACCACGTGCCAGAGCCGCCGGAAGCACCAGCTGAGCATGCCTCAGCCACCTGCTCGACTCGCAAGATACACCTGTCGGACATGCCAAAATCACCTGCCGGGTACGCCAGAAACACTTGGCGGACGCTCCGGAATCACATGTCGGGCATGCCGGAACCTCCTCTCAGACTTGCCAGAACCATGTTCTGGACACGCCGGTACCACCTGCCGAGTATGCCGGAACCAGCTGATCCACTCCCCAGAACCACCTAGTGGACACGCCAAAATCAACTGCCGGCTATGCCAGAACCACTCGGCAGACACTCCGGAATCACCTGCCGGGCTGGCTGGAAGCACCTGCCGGTCACGCCAACATCACCTTTCAGCTACGCCAGAACCACTCGGCGGACACTCCGGAAGCACCTGTCGGGCCGGCCGGAACCTCCTCTCAGACGTGCCAGAACCTCGAGCCGGACACTCTAGAACCACCTGCCTGACAGACGGGAACCACCTGCTGGACACGCCGGAACCACCGGCTCGACTGGCCGGAACCACCGCCGGACATGCAAAATGACCTGCCGGCTACGCCAGCACCACTTGGCGAACACTCCGGAATCACCTGTCGGGCATGCGGGAACCCCCTCTCAGACTTGCCAGAACAATGTTCCGGACACGCCGGTACCACCTGCCGAGTATGCCGGAACCACCTGATCCACTCCTCAGAACCACCTGCTGGACATGCCAGAATCACCTGCCGGCTACGCCAGAACCACGCGGCAGACACTCCGGAATAACCTGCATGGCTGGCTGGAACCACCTGCCGGTCACGCCAACATCACCTTTCCGCTACGCCACAACCACTTGTCGGACACTCCGGAAACACCTGTCGGGCCGGCAGGAACCATCTCTCAGAAGTGCCAGAACCATGTGCCTGAGATGCCGGAACCACCTCCCTGAACAGACCGAAACCACCTGCCAGACCCGCCTGAACCCCCTGGCGAGCACGCCTGATCCATCTGCTCATCTAGCCGGAACCACCTTCCTGACACGCCAAAATCACCTGCCAGGAATACCAGAACCACTTGGTGGGCACTCCGGAATCATCTGCCGGACATGCCAGAACCAGCTCTCAGACACACCAGAACCACGTGCCAGAGACGCCGGAAGCACCAGCTGAGCATGCCTCAGCCACCTGCTCGACTCGCAAGAAACACCTGTCGGACATACCAAAATCACCTGCGGGGTACGACAGAAACTCTTGGCGGACGTTCCGGAATCACCTGTCGGGCGTGCCGGAACCACCTCTCAGACTTGCCAGAACCATGTTCTGGACACGCCGGTACCACGTGCCGAGTATGCCGGAACCAGCTGCTCCACTCCCCAGAACCACCTAGTGGACACGCCAAAATCAACTGCCGGCTACGCCAGAACCACTCGGCAGACACTCCGGAATCACATGCCAGGCATTCCGGAACCACCTCTCAGAGGTGCCAGAACCACATGCCGGACACTCCGGAATCACCTGCCGGGCATGCCAGAACCACCTGCCGGACATGCCGGAACCACCGGCTCGACTCGCCGGAACAATTGCCGGACATGCAAAATCACCTGCTGGCTACGCCAGCACCACTTGGCGAACACTCCGGAATCACCTGTCGGGCATGCCGGAACCACCTCTCAGACTTGCCACAACCGTGTTCCGGACACGCCGGTACCACCTGCCGAGTATGCCGGAACCACCTGATCCACTCCCCAGAACCACCGTCGGACACGCCAGAATCACCTGCCGACTACGCCAGAACCACTCGGCAGACACTCCGTAATCACCTGCCGGGCATGGCGGAACCACCTCTCAGACGTGCCAGAACCACATGCCGGACACCCGGAATCACCTGCCGGGCACCACCTGCTCGACTCGCCAAAACCACCTGCTGGACACGCCAAAATCACCTGCCGGCTACGCCACAACCATTTGGCGAACTCTTCGGAATCACCTGCCGGGCTGGCTGGAACCACCTGTCGGTCACGCCAACATCACCTGCCAGCTATGCCAGAACCACTTGGCGGACACCATGGAAACACCTGTCGGGCCGGCCGGAACCACCTCTCAGACGTGTCAGAACCATGTGCCTGAGATGCCGGAACCACTCCCCGAACAGACCGAAACCACCTGCCAGACCCGCCTGAACCAGCTGCCGAGCACCCCGGAACCACCTACTCGACTTGCCGGAACCACCTACCTGACACGCTAAAATCTCCTGCCGGGAATGCCACAACCACTTGGTGGACACTCCGGAATCATCTGCCGGACATGCCAAAACCAGCTCTCAGACACACCAGAACCACGTGCAGGACACGCCGGAAGCACCTGCTGATCATGCCTGAGCCAGATGCTCGACTTGCAAGAAACACCTGCCAGACACGCCAAAATCACCTGCCCGGTACGCCACAACCACGTGGCGGACACTCCGAAATCACCTGTCGGGCATGCCGGAACCAACTCTCAGACGTGCCAGAACCTCGTGCCGGACACGCCAGAACCACCTGCCGGACAGACCGGAACCACCTGCTGGACATGCCGGAACCACCGGCTCGACTCGCCGGAACCACCCCCGGACAAGCACAATGACCTGCCGGCTACGCCAGAACCACTTGGCGAACACTCCGGAATCACCTGACGGGCATGCCGGAAACAGCTCTCAGACACACCAGAACCACGTGCCAGAGATGCTGGAAGCACCAGCTGAGCATGCCTGAGCCAGCTTCTCGACTCGCAAGATACACCTGTCGGACATGCCAAAATCACCTGCCGGGTACGCCAGAAACACTTGGCGGAAGCTCCGGAATCACCTGTCGGGCGTGCCGGAACCACCTCTCAGACGTGCCAGAACCATGTTCTGGACACGCCGGTACCACCTGCCGAGTATGCTGGAACCAGCTGATCCACTCCCCAGAACCACCTAGTGGACACGCCAAAATCAACTGCCGGCTACGCCAGAAGCACTCGGCAGAGACTCCGGAATCACATGCCGGGCATTCCGGAACCACCTCTCAGAGGTGCCAGAACCAAATGCCGTACACTCCAGTATCACCTGCCAGGCATGCCGAAACCACCTCTCAGAGGTGCCAGAACCACATGCTGGACACTCCGGAATCACCTGCGGGGCATGCCGGAACCACCTGCCGGACATGGCGGAACCACCGGCTCGACTCACCGGAACCATTGCCGGACATGCAAAATCACCTGCCGGCTACGCCAGAACCACTTGGCGAACACTCCGGAATCACCTACCGGGCATGGCGGAGCCACCTCTCAGACATGCCGGAACTACATGCCAATGACACTGGAAGCACCTGCCGAGCACTCCAGAACCACCTGCTCGACTCGCCAAAACCACCTGCTGGACACGCCAAAATCACCTGCCGGCTGCGCCACAACCATTTGGTGAACTCTTCGGAATCACCTGCCGGGCTGGCTGGAACCGCCTGCCTGTCACGCCAACATCACCTGCCAGCTATGCCAGAACCACTTCGCGGACACCATGGAAACACCTGTCGGGCCGGCCGGAACCACCTATCAGACGTGCCAGAACCATGTGCCTGAGATGAGGGAACCACACCCCGAACACACCGAAAACACCTGCCAGACCCGCCTGAACCACCTGCCGAGCACGCCGGAACCACCTACTCGACTCGCTGGAACCACCTACCTGACACGCTAAAATCACCTGCCGGGTACGCCAGAACCACTTGGTGGACACTAAGGAATCATATGCCGGACATGCCAGAACCAGCTCTCAGACACACCAGAACCACGTGCCAGACACGCCGGAAGCACCTGCTGAGCATGCCTGAGCCAAATGCTCGACTTGCAAGAAACACCTGCCAGACACGCCAAAATCACCTGCCGGGTATGCCAGAACCACGTGGCGGACACTGCGGAATCACCTGTCGGGCATGCCGGAACCAAATCACAGACGTGCCAGAACCTCGTGCCGGTCACGCCAGAACCACCTGCCGGACAGATCGGAAACACCTGCTGGACACGACGGACCACCGGCTCGACTCGCCGGAACCACCACCGGACAGGCAAAATGACCTGCCGGCTACGCCAGAACCACTTGGCGAACACTCCGGAATCACCTGTCGGGCATGACGGAACCACCTCTCAGACTTGCCAGAACCAAGTTCCGGACACGCCGGTACCACCTGCCGAGTATGCTGAACCACCTCATCCACTCCCCATAACCACCTGCTGGATACGCCTGAATCACCTGCCGGCTACTCCAGAACCACTCGGCAGACACTCCGTAACCAACTGCCGGGCATGCCGGAACCACCTCTCAGAGGTGCCAGAACCACATGCAGGGCATGCCGGAACCATCTCTCAGACGTGCCAGAACCATGTTCTGGATATGCCGGAACCACCTGCCGAGCTCGCCGGAACCACCTGCTGGACACGCCAAAATCACCTGCCGGCTATGCCAGAACCACTCGGCAGACACTCCGGAATCACATGCCAGGCATTCCGGAACCACCTCTCAGAGGTGCCAGAACCAAATGCTGGACACTCCGGTATCACATGCTGGGCATGCCGGAACCACCTCTCAGAGGTGCCAGAACCACATGCTGGACACTCCGGAATCACCTGCCGGGCATGCTGGAACCACCTCTCAGAGGCGCCAGAACCACCTGCTGGACATGCCGGAATCACCTGCCGGGCATGCCGGAACCACCTCTCAGAGGTGCCAGAACCACATGCTGGACACTCCGGAATCACCTGCTGGGCATGCCGGAACCCCCTCTCAGAGGTGCCAGAACCACTTGGCAGACACTCCGGTATCACCTGCCGGGAATGCCGGAACCACCTCTCAGAGGTGCCAGAACCACATGCCGGACACTCCGGAATCACCTGCCGGGCATGCCGGAACCACCTGCTGGACATGCCGGAACCACCGGCTCGACTCGCTAGAACCATTGCCGGACATGCATAATCACCTGCCGGCTACGCCAGAACCACTTGGTGAACACTCCGGCATCACCTGACGGCCTGGCTGGAACCACCTGCCGGTCACGCCAACATCACCTTTCAGCTACGCCAGAACCACTTGGCGGACACTCTGGAAACACCTGTCGGGCCGGCCGGAACCACCTCTCAGAGGTGCCAGAACCATGTGCCTGAGATGCCGGAACCACTCCCCGAACAGCCCGAAACCACCTGCCAGACCGACTTGAAACCCCTGGCGAGCACGCCTGATCCACCTGCTCAACTACCCGGAACCACCTTCCTGACATGCCAAATTCACCTGCCAGGTCTACCAGAACCACTTGGTGGACACTCCGGAATCATCCGCCGGACATGCCAGAACCAGCTCTCAGACACACCAGAACCACGTGCCAGAGACGCCGGAAGCACCAGCTGAGCATGCCTGAGCCACCTGCTCGACTCGCAAGAAACACCTGTCGGACATGCCAAAATCACCTGCCGGGTACGCCAGAAACACTTGGCGGACGCTCCGGAATCACCTGTCGGGCGTGCCGGAACCACCTCTCCGTCTTGCCAGAACCATGTTCTGGACACGCGGGTACCACCTGCCGAGTATGCCGGAACCAGCTGATCCACTCCCCAGAACCACCTAGTGGACACGCCAAAATCAACTGCCGTCTACGCCGGAACCACCGGCTCGACTCGCCGCAACCACCGCCGGACATGCAAAGTGACCTGCCGGCTACGCCAGAACCAATTGGCGAACACTCCGGAATCACCTGTCGGGCATGCCGGAACCACCTCTCAGAGGTGCCAGAACCACATGCCGGACACTCCGGAATCACCTGCCGGGGATGCCGGAACCATCTCTCAGAGGTGCCAGAACCATGTTCCGGACACGCCGGTACCACCTGCCGAGCTCGCCGGAACCACCTGCTGGACACGCTAAAATCACCTGCCAGGTATACCAGAACCACTTGGTGGACACTCCGGAATCATCTGCCGGACATGTCAGAACCAGCTCTCAGACACACCAGAAGCACGTGCCAGAGACGCCGGAAGCACCAGCTGAGCATGCCTGAGCCACCTGCTCGACTCGCAAGAAACACCGGTCGGACATGCCAAAATCACCTGCCGGGTACGCCAGAACCACTTGGCGGACGCTCCGGAATCACCTGTCGGGCGTGCCGGAACCACCTCTCAGACTTGCCAGAACCATGTTCTGGACACGCGGGTACCACCTGCCGAGTATGCCGGAACCAGATGATCCACTCCCCAGAACCACCTAGTGGTCACGCCAAAATCAACTGCCGGCAACGCCAGAACCACTCGGCAGACACTGCGGAATCACATGCCAGGCATTCCGGAACCACCTCTCAGAGGTGCCAGAACCAAATGCCGGACACGCCGGTATCACCTGCCGGGAATGCCGGAACCACCTCTCAGAGGTGCCAGAACCACATGCCGGACACTCCGGAATCACCTGCCGGGCATGCTGGAACCACCTGCCGGACATGCCGGAACCACCGGCTCGAATCGCCGGAACGATTGCCGGACATGGAAAATCACCTGCCGGCTACGCCAGAAGCACTTGGCGAACACTCCGGAATAACCTGCCGGGCATGGCGGAACCACCTCTCAGACATGCCAGAACCACATGCCAATGACACCGGAAGCACCTGCCGAGCACGCCAGAACCACCTGCTTGACTCGCCAAAACCACCTGCTGGACACGCCAAAATCACATGCCGGCTACGCCACAACCATTTGGTGAAGTCTTCGGAATCACCTTCCGGGCTGGCTGGAACCACCTGCCGGTCACGCCAACATCACGTGCCAGCTATGCCAGAACCAGTTGGCGGAAACCTTGGAAACACCTGTCGGGCCGGCCGGAACCACCTATCAGACGTGCCAGAACCATGTGCCTGAGATGCCGGAACCACACCCCGAACAGACCGAAACCACCTGCCAGACCCGCCTGAACCACCTGCCGAGCACGCCGTAACCATCTACTCGACTCGCTGACCACCTACCTGACACGCTAAAATCACCTGCCGGGTATGCCGCAACCACTTGGTGGACACTCCAGAATCATCTGCCTGACATGCCAGAACCAGCTCTCAGACACACCAGAACCACGTGCAGGACACGCCGGAAGCACCTGCTGATCATGCCTGAGCTACATGCTCGACTTGCGAGAAACACCTGCCAGACACGCCAAAATCACCTGCCCGGTACGCCACAACCACGTGGCGGACACTCCGGAATCACCTGTCGGGCATAACGGAACCAACTCTCAGACGTGCCAGAACCTCGTGCCGGTTACACCAAAACCACATGCTGGACAGACCGGAAACAACTGCTGGATACGCCGGAACCACCGGCTCGAATCGCCGGAACCACCGCCGGACATGCAAAATGACCTGCCGGCTACTCCAGAACCACTTGGGGAACACTCCGGAATCACCTGTCGGGCATGCCGGAACCACCTCTCAGACTTGCCACAACCATGTTCCGGACACGCCGGTACCACCTGCCGAGTATGCCGGAACCACCTGATCCACTCCCCAGAACCACCTGCTGGATACGCCAGAATCACCTGCCGGCTACTCCAGAAGTACTCGGCAGACACTCCGTAACCAACTGCCGGGCATGCCGGAACCACCTCTCAGAGGTGCCAGAACCAAATGCCGGACACTCCGGTATCACCTGCCGGGAATGCCGGAACCACCTCTCAGAGGTGCCAGAACCACATGCTGGACACTCCGGAATTCTTGCCGGGCATGCTGGAAACACCTGACGGACATGCCGGAACCACCGGCTCAACGAGCCGGAACCATTGCCGGACATGGAAAATCACCCGCCGGCTACGCCAGAACCACTTGGCGAACACTCCGGAATCATCTGCCGGACATGCCAGAATCAGCTCTCAGACACAACAGAACCACGTTCCAGAGACGCCGGAAGCACCAGCTGAGCATGCCTGAGCCACCTGCTCGACTCGCAAGAAACACCTGTCGGACATGCCAAAATCACCTGCCGGGTACGCCAGAAACACTTGGCGGATGTTCCGGAATCACCTGTCGGGCGTGCCGGAACCACCTCTCAGACTTGCCAGAACCATGTTCTGGACACGCCGGTACCAACTGCCGAGTATTCCGGAACCAGATGATCCACTCCCCAGAACCACCTAGTGGACACGCCAAAATCAACTGCCGGCTACGCCAGAAGCACTCGGCAGACACTCCGGAATCACATGCCAGGCATTCCGGAACCACCTCTCAGAGGTGCCAGAACCAAATGCCGGAGACTCCAGCATCACCTGCCGGGCATGCCGGAACCACCTCTCAGAGGTGCCAGAACCACATGACGGACACTCCGGAATCACCTGCCGGGCATGCCGGAACCACCTCTCAGAGGTGCCAGAACCACATGACGGACACTCCGGAATCACCTGCCGGGCATGCCGGAACCATCTCTCAGACGTGCCAGAACCATGTTCCGGACACGCCGGTACCACCTGCCGAGCTCGCTGGAACCACCTGCTGGACACGCCAAAATCACCTGCCGGCTACGCCAGACCCACTCGGCAGACACTCCGGAATCACCTGCGGGGCTTGCTGGAACCAGCTGCCGGTCACGCCAACACCACCTTTCAGCTATGTCAGAACCACTTGGCGGACACTCCGGAAACACCTGTCGGGCCGGCTGGAACCAACTCTCAGACGTGCCAGAACCATGTTCTGGACACGCCGGTACCACCTGCCGAGTATGCCGGAACCAGCTGATCCACTCCCCAGAACCACCTAGTGGACACGCCAAAATCAACAGCCGGCTACGCCAGAACCACTCGGCAGACACTCCGGAATCACATGCCAGGCATTCCGAACCACCTCTCAGAGGTGCCAGAACCAAATGCCGGAGACTCCGGTATCACCTGCCGGGCATGCCGGAACCACCTCTCAGAGGTGCCAGAACCACATGCCGGACACTCCGGAATCACCTGCCGGTCATGCCGGAACCACCTGCCGGACATGCCGGAACCACCGGCTCCACTCGGCGGAACCATCGCCGGACATGCAAAATCACCTGCCGGCTACGCCAGAACCACTTGGCGAACACTCCAGAATCACCTGCCGGGCATGGCGGAACCACCTCTCAGACATGCCGGAACCACATGCCAATGACACCGGAAGCACCTGCCGAGCACGCCAGAACCACCTGCTCGACTCGCCAAAACCACCTGCTGGACACGCCAAAATCACCTGCCGGCTACGCCACAACCATTTGGTGAACTCTTCGGAATCACCTGCCGGGCTGGCTGGAACCACCTGCCGGTCACGCCAACATCACCTGCCAGCTATGCCAGAACCACTTGGCGGACACCATGGAAACACCTGTCGGGCCGGCCGGAACCACCTCTCAGACGTGTCAGAACCATGTGCCTGAGATGCCGGAACCACTCCCCGAACAGACCGAAACCACCTGCCAGACCCGCCTGAACCACCTGCCGAGCACGCCGGAACCACCTACTCGACTCGCTGGAACCACCTACCTGACACGCTAAAATCACCTGCCGGGTATGCCACAACCACTTGGTGGACACTCCGGAATCATCTGCCGGACATGCCAGAACCAGCTCTCAGACACACCAGAACCACGTGCCAGAGCCGCCGGAAGCACCAGCTGAGCATGCCTCAGCCACCTGCTCGACTCGCAAGATACACCTGTCGGACATGCCAAAATCACCTGCCGGGTACGCCAGAAGCACTTGGCGGACGCTCCGGAATCACCTGTCGGGCGTGCCGGAACCTCCTCTCAGACTTGCCAGAACCATGTTCTGGACACGCCGGTACCACCTGCCGAGTATGCCGGAACCAGCTGATCCACTCCCCAGAACCACCTAGTGGACACGCCAAAATCAACTGCCGGCTACGCCAGAACCACTCGGCAGAAACTCCGGAATCACATGCCAGGCATTCCGGAGCCACCTCTCAGAGGTGCCAGAACCAAATGCCGGACACTCCGGTATCACCTGCCGGGCATGCCGGAACCACCTCTCAGAGGTGCCAGAACCACATGCCGGACACTCCGGAATCACCTGCCGGGCATGCCGGAACCACATTCCAGACAAGCCAAAATCACCTGCCGGCTACGCCACAACCATTTGGTGAACTCTTCGGAATCACCTGCCGGGCTGGCTCCAGAACCACTCGACAGACACTCCGGAACCACCTGCCGCGCATGCCGGAACCACCTCTCAGACATGCCGGAACCACATGGCAATGACACCGGAAGCACCTGCCGAGCACGCCAGAACCACCTGCTCGACTCGCCAAAACCACCTGCTGGACACACCAAAATCACCTGCCGGCTACGCCAGAACCACGTGGCGGACACCCAGGAATTACCTGTCGGGCATGCCGGAACCATCTCTCAGACGTGCCAGAACCATGTTCCGGACACGCCGGTACCACCTGCCGCGCTCGCTGGAACCACCTGCTGGACACGCCAAAATCACCTGCCGGCTACGCCAGACCCACTCGGCAGACACTCCGGAATCACCTGCGGGGCTTGCTGGAACCAACTGCCGGTACCGCCAACACCACCTTTCAGCTATGTCAGAACCACTTGGCAGACACTCCGGAAACACCTGTCGGGCCGGACGGAACCAACTCTCAGACGTGCCAGAACCATGTTCTGGACACGCCGGTACCACCTGCCGAGTGTGCCGGAACCACCTGATCCACTCCCCAGAACTACCTGCTGGACATGCCAGAATCACCTGCCGGCTACGCCATAACCACTCGGCAGACACTCCGGAATCACCTGTCGGGCATGCCGGAACCACCTCTCAGACTTGCCAGAACCATGTTCTGGACACGCCGGTACCACCTGCCGAGTATGCCGGAACCAGCTGATCCACTCCCCAGAACGACCTAGTGGACACGCCAAAATCAACTGCCGGCTACGCCAGAACCACTCGGCAGACACTGCGGAATCACAGGCCAGGCATTCCGGAACCACCTCTCAGAGGTGCCAGAACCACATGCCGGACACTCCGGAATGACCTGCCGGGCATGCCGGAACCAACTCTCAGACTTGCCAGAACCATGTTCCGGAATTGCCGGAACCACCTGTCGAGCTCGCCGGAACCAGCTGCTGGACACGCCAAAATAACCTGCCGGCTACGCCAGAACCACTCGGCAGACACTCGGCAATCACATGCCAGGCATTCCGGAACCACCTCTCAGAGGTGTGAGAACCAAATGCCGGACACTCCGGTATCACCTGCCGGGCATGCCGGAACCACCTCTCAGATGTGCCAGAACCACATGCCAGACACTCCGGAATCACCTGCCGGGCATGCCGGAACCACCTGATCCACTCCCCAGAACCACCTGCTGGACATGCCCGAATCACCTGCCGGGCATTCTGGAACCACGTGCTGGACATGCCGGAATAAGCTGCCGGACATGCCGGAACCACCGGCTCGACTCGCCGGAACCATTGCAGGACATGCAAAATCACCTGCCGGCTACCCCAGAACCACTTGGCGAACACTCCGGTATCACCTGCCGGGCATGCCGGAACCACCTCTCAAGGGGCCAGAACCACATGCTGGACACTCCGGAATCACCTGCCGGGCATGCCGGATCCACCTGCCGGACATGCCGGAACCACCGGCTCGCTTCGCCGGAACCATTCCCGGACATGCAAAATCACCTGCCGGCTACGCCAGAACCACTTGGCGAACACTCCGGAATCACCTGTCGCGCATGCCGGAACCACCTCTCAGACTTGCAAGAACCATGTTCTGGACACACCAGTACCACCTGCCGAGTATGCCGGAACCAGCTGGTCCACTCCCCAGAACCACCTAGTAGACACGCCAAAATCAACTGCCGGCTACACCGGAACCACCGGCTCGCCTCGCCGGAACCACCGCCGGACATGCAAAATGACCTGCCAGCTACGCCAGAACCACTTGGCGAACAATCCGGAATCACCTGTCGCGCATGCCGGAACCACCTCTCAGACTTGCCAGAACCATGTTCCGGACACGCCGGTACCACCTGCCGAGTATGCCGGAACCACCTGATCCACTCCCCAGAACCACCTGCTGGACACGCCAGAATCACCTGCCGACTACGCCAGAACCACTCGGCAGACACTCCGGAACCACCTGCCGGGCATGCCGGAACCACCTCTCAGAGGTGCCAGAACCACATGCCGGACACTCCGGAATCACCTGCAGGGCATCCCGGAACCATCTCTCAGACGTGCCAGAACCATGTTTGGACACGCCGGTACCACCTGTCGAGCTCTCCGGAACCACCTGCTGGACACGCCAAAATCACCTGCCGGCTACGCCACAACCATTTGGTGAACTCTTCGGAATCACCTGCCGGGCTGGCTGGAACCACCTGCCGGTCACGCCAACATCACCTGCCAGCTATGCCAGAACCACTTGGCGGACACCATGGAAACACCTGTCGGGCCGGCCGGAACCACCTCTCAGACGTGCCAGAACCATGTGCCTGAGATGCCGGAACCAGTCCCCGAACAGACCGAAACCACCTGCCAGACCCGCCTGAACCAGCTGCCGAGCACCCCGGAACCACCTACTCGACTCGCCGGAACCACCTACCTGACACGCTAAAATCTCCTGCCGGGAATGCCACAACCACTTGGTGGACACTCCGGAATCATCTGCCGGACATGCCAAAACCAGCTCTCAGACACACCAGAACCACGTGCAGGACACGCCGGAAGCACCTGCTGATCATGCCTGAGCCAGATGCTCGACTTGCAAGAAACACCTGCCAGACACGCCAAAATCACCTGCCCGGTACGCCACAACCACGTGGCGGACACTCCGAAATCACCTGTCGGGCATGCCGGAACCAACTCTCAGACGTGCCAGAACCTCGTGCCGGACACGCCAGAACCACCTGCGGGACAGACCGGAACCACCTGCTGGACACGCCGGAACCACCGGCTCGACTCGCCGGAACCACCCCCGGACATGCACAATGACCTGCCGGCTACGCCAGAACCACTTGGCGAACACTCCGGAATCACCTGCCGGGCATGCCGGAACCAGCTCTCAGACGTGCCAGAACCACATGCTGGACACTCCGGAATCACCTGCCGGGCATGCCGGAACCATCTCTCAGACGTGCCAGAACCATGTTCCGGACACGCTGGTACTACCTGCCGAGCTCGCCGGAACCACGTGGTGGACACGCAAAAATCACCTGCCAGCTACGCCAGAACCACACGGCAGACACTCCAGAATCACCTGCCGGGCTGGCTGGAACAACCTGCTGGTCACGCCAACATCACCTTTCAGCTACGCCAGAACCACTTGGCGGACACTCCGGAAACACCTCTCCGGCCGGCCGGAACCACCTCTCAGAGGTGCCAGAACCACTCGGCAGACACTCCGGTATCACCTGCCGGGCATGCCGAAACCACCTCTCAGATGTGCCAGAACCACATGCCGGACACTCCGGAATCACCTGCTGGGCATGCCGGAACCACCTCTCAGAGGTGCAGGAACCACTCGGCAGACACTCCGGTATCACCTGCCGGGCATGCCGGAACCACCTCTCAGAGGTGCCAGAACCACATGCCGGAAACTCCGGAATCACCTGCCGGACATGCCCTAACCGCCTCTCAGACTTGCCAGAACCATGTTCCGGACACGCCGGTACCACCTGCCGAGTATGCCGGAACCACCTGATCCACTCCCCAGAACCACCTGCTGGACACCCCATAATCACCTGCCGACTACGCCAGAACCACTCGGCAGACACTCCGGAACCACCGGCCGGGCATGCCGCAACCACCTCTCAGAGGTGCCAGAACCACATGCCGGACAATCCGGAATCACCTGCCGGGCACGCCGAAACCGTCTCTCAGACTTGCCAGAACCGTGTTCCGCACATGCCGGAACCACCTGCCGAGCTCGCCGGAACCACCTGCTGGACACGCCAAAATCACCTGCCGGATACGCCAGAACCACTCGGCAGAAACTCGGGAATCACATGCCAGGAATTCCGGAACCACCTCTCAGAGGTGCCAGAACCACATGCCGGGCACTCCGGAATCACATGCCGGGCATGCCGGAACCACCTGCTGGACAAGCCGGAACCACAGGCTTGACTCGCCAGAACCATTGCCGGACATGCAAAATCACCTGCCGGCTACGCCAGAACCACTCGGCAGACACTCGGGAATCACATTCCAGGCATTCCGGAACCACCTCTCAGAGGTGTAGGAACCAAATGCTGGACACTCCGGTATCACCTACCGGGCATGCCGGAACCACCTCTCACAGGTGCCAGAACCACATGCCGGACACTCTGGAATCACCTGCCAGGCATGCGGGAACCACCTGCCGGACATTCCGGAACCACCGGCTCGACTCGCCGGAACCACTGCCGGACATGCAAAATCACCTGCCGGCTACGCCAGAACCACTTGGCGAACACTCCGGAATCACCTGCCGGGCATGGCGGAACCACCTCTCAGACATGCCGGAACCACATGCCAATGACAGCGGAAGCACCTGCCGAGCACACCAGAACCACCTGTTCGACTCGCCAAAACCACCTGCTGGACACGCCAAAATCACCTGCCGGCTACGCCAGAACAACTCGGCAGACACTCCGGAACCACCTGCCGGGCATGCCGGAACCACCTCTCAGAGGTGCCTGAACCACATGCCGGACACTCCGGAATCACCTGCCGGGCATGCCGGAACCATCTCTCAGACGTGCCAGAACCATGTTCCGGATACGCCGGTACCACCTGCCGAGCTCGCCGGAACCACCTCCTGGACACGCCAAAATCACCTGCCAGCTACGCCAGAACCATTCAGCAGACACTCCGGAATCACCTGCCGGACTGGGTGGAACCACCTGCCGGTCACGCCAACATGACCTTTCAGCTACGCCAGAACCACTTGGCGGACACTCCGGAAACACCTGTAGGGCCGGCCGGAACCACCTCTCAGACGTGCCAGAACCATGTTCCTGAGATGCCGGAACCACACCCCATACAGACCGAAACAACCTGCAAGACCCGCCTGAAGCCCCTGGCGAGCACGCCTGATCCACCTGCTCAACTAGCCGGAACCACCTTCCAGACACGCTAAAATCACCTGCCAGGTCTACCAGAACCACTTGGTGGACACTCCGGAATCATCTGCCGGAAATGCCAGAACCAGCCCTCTGACACACCAGAACCACGTGCCGGACACGCCGGAAGCACCTGCTGATCATGCCTGAGCCACATGCTCGACTTGCAAGAAACACCTGCCAGACACGCCAAAATCACCTGCCAGGTACGCCAGAACCACGTGGCGGACACTCCGGAATCACCTGTCGGGCATGCCGGAACCAACTCTCAGACGTGCCAGACCCTCGTGCCGGTCACGCCGGAACCACCTGCCAGATACACCGGAAACAACTGCCGGACACGCCGGAACCACCGGATTTACTCGCCGGAACCACCGCTGGACATGCAAAATGACCTGCCGGCTACGCCAGAACCACTTGGCGAACGCTCCGGAATCACCTGTTGTGCATGCCGGAACCACCTCTCAGACTTGCCAGAACCATGTTTCGGACACGCCGGTTCCACCTGCCGAGTATGCCGGAACCACCTGATCCACTCCCCAGAACCACCTGCTGGACACGCCAGAATCACCTGCAGACTACGCCAGAACCTCTCGGCAGACACTCCGGAACCACCTGCCGGGCATGCAGGAACCACCTCTCAGACGTGCCAGAACCACATGCCGGACACTCCGGAATCACCTGCCGGGCAGGCCGGAACCATCTCTCAGACGTGCCAGAACCATGTTCCGGACACGCCGGTACCACCTGCTGGACACGCCAAAATCACCTGCCGGCTATGCCAGAACCACTCAGCAGTCACTCCGGATCACAGGCCAGGCATTCCGGAACCACCTCTCAGAGGTGCCAGAACCACATGCCGGACACTCCGGAATAACCTGCCGGGCATGCCGGAACCATCTCTCAGACGTGCCAGAACCATGTTCCGGATACGCCGGTACCACCTGCCGAGCTCGCCGGAACCACCTGCTGGACACGCCAAAATCACCTGCCAGCTATGCCAGAACCACACGGCAGACACTCCAGAATCACCTGCCGGGCTGGCTGGAACCACCTGCCGGTCACGCCAACATCGCCTTTCAGCTACGCCAGAACCACTTGGCGGACACTCCGGAAACACCTCTCCGGCCGGCCGGAGCCACCTCTCAGACGTGCCAGAACCATGTGCCTGAGATCCCGGAACCACTCCCCGAACAAACCGAAACCACCGGCCAGACCCGCCTGAACCCCCTGGCAAGAACGCCTGATCAACCTGCTCAACTAGCCGGAACCACCTTCCTGACACGCCAAAATCACCTGCCGGCTACGCCACATCCATTTGGTGAACTCTCCGGAACCACCTGCCGGGCATGCCGGAAGCACCTCTCAGAGGTGCCAGAACCACATGGCGGACACTCCGGAATCACCTGCCGGGCGTGCTGGAACCACCTCTCAGAGGTGCCAGAACCACATGCCGCACACTCCGGAATCACCTGCCGGGCATGCCGGAACCACCTGCTGGACATGCCGGAACCACCGGCTCGACTCGCCAGAACCACTGCCGGACATGCAAAATCACCTGCCGGCTACGCCAGAACCACTTGGCGAACACTCCGGTATCACCTGCCGGGCATGCCGGAACCACCTCTCAGAGGTGCCAGAACCACATGCCGGACACTCCGGAATCACCTGCCGGGCATGCCGGAACCATCTCTCAGACTTGCCAGAACCATGTTCCGGACATGCCGGAACCACCTGCCGAGTTCGCCGGAACCACCTGCTGGACACGCCAAAATCACCTGCCGGCTACGCCAGAACCACTCGGCAGACACTCGGGAATCACATTCCAGGCATTCCGGAACCACCTCTCAGAGGTGTGAGAACCAAATGCTGGACACTCCGGTATCACCTGCCGGGCATGCCGGAACCACGTCTCAGAGGTGCCAGAACCACATGCCGGACACTCCGGAATCACCTGCCGGGCATGCCGGAACCACCTGCCGGACATTCCGGAACCACCGGCTCGACTCGCCGGAACCACTGCCGGACATGCAAAATCACCTGCCGGCTACGCCAGAACCACTTGGCGAACACTCCGGAATCACCTGCCGGGCATGGCGGAACCACCTCTCAGACATGCCGGAACCACATGCCAATGACACCGGAAGCACCTGCCGAGCACTCCACAACCACCTGCTCGACTCGCCAAAACCACCTGCTGGACTCGCCAAAATCACCGGCCGGCTACGCCACAACCATTTGGTGAACTCTTCGGAATCACCTGCGGGGCTTGCTGGAACCACCTGCCGGTCACGCCAACATCACCTGCCAGCTATGCCAGAACCAGTTGGCAGACACCATGGAAACACCTTTCGGGCCGGCCGGAACCACCTCTCAGACGTGCCAGAACCATGAGCCTGAGATGCCGGAACCACTCCCCGAACAGAGCGAAACCACCTGCCAGACCCGCCTGAACCCCCTGGCAAGCACGCCTGATCCACCTGCTCAACTAGCCGGAACCAACATCCTGACACGCCAAAATCACCTGCCAGGTATACCAGAACCACTTGGTGGACACTCCGGAATCATCTGCCGGACATGCCAGAACCAGCTCTCAGACACACCAGAACCACATCCCAGAGACGCCGGAAGCACCAGCTGAGCATGCCTCAGCCACCTGCTCGACTCGCAAGATACACCTGTCGGACATGCCAAAATCACCTGCAGGGTACGCCAGAATCACGTGGCGGACGCTCCGGAATCACCTGTCGGGCGTGCCGGAACCACCTCTCAGACTTGCCAGAAGCATGTTATGTACACGCCGGTACCACCTGCCGAGTATGCCGGAACCAGCTGATCCACTCCCCAGAACCACCTAGTGGACACGCCAAAATCAACTGCCGGCTACGCCAGAACCACTCGGCAGACACTCCGGAATCACAGGCCAGGCATTCCGGAACCACCTCTCAGAGGTGCGAGAACTACATGCCGGAAACTCCGGAATGACCTGCCGGGCATGCCGGAACCATCTCTCAGACGTGCCAGAACCATGTTCCGGACATGCCGGAACTACCTGCCGAGCTCGCCGGAACCACCTGCTGGACACGCCAAAATCACCTGCCGGCTACGCCAGAACCACTCGGCAGACATTCCGGAATCACATGCCGGGCGTTCCGGAACCACCTCTCACAGGTGCCAGAACCAAATGCTGGACACTCCGGTATCACCTGCCGGGCATGCCGGAACCACCTCTCAGAGATGCCAGAAGCACATGACGGACACTCCGGAATAACCTGCCGGGCATGCCGGAACCACCTGCTGGACATGCCGGAAACACCGGCTCGACTCGCCGGAACCATTGCCGGACATGCAAAATAACCGGCCGGCTACGCCAGAACCACTTGGCGAACACTCCGGAATCACCTGCCGTGCATGGCGGAACCACCTCTCAGACATGCCGGAACCACATGCCAATGACACCGGAAGCACCTGCCGAGCACGACAGAACCACCTGCTCGACTCGCCAAAACTACCCGCTGGACACGCCAAAATCACCTGCCGGCTACGCCAGAACCACTCGGCAGACACTCCGGAATCACCTGCCGGGCTGGCTGGAACCACCTGCCGGTCACGCCAACATCACCTGCCAGCTATGCCAGAACCACTTGGCGGACACCATGGATACACCTGTCGGGCCGGCCGGAACCACCTATCAGACGTGCCAGAACCATGTGCCTGAGATGCCGGAACCACACCCCGAACAGACCGAAACCACCTGCCAGACCCGCCTGAACCACCTGCCGAGCACGCCGGAACCACCTGCTCGACTTGCCGGAACCACCTACCTGACACGCTAAAATCACCTTCCGGGTATGCCACAACCACTTGGTGGACACTCCGGAATCATCTGCCGGACATGCCAGAACCAGCTCTCAGACACACCAGAACCAGGGGCCGGACACGCCGGAACCACCGGCTCGACTCGCCGGAACCACCGCCGGACATGCAAAATGACCTGCCGGCTACGCTAGAACCACTTGGCGAACACTCCGGAATCACCTGTCGGGCATGCCGGAACCACCTCTCAGACTTGCCAGAACCATGTTCCGGACACGCCGGTACCACCTGCCGAGTATGCCGGAACGACCTGATGCACTCCCCAGAACCACCTGCTGGACACGCCAGAATCACCTGCCGGATACGCCAGAACCACTCGGCAGACACTCCGGAACCACCTGCCGGGCATGCCGGAACCACCTCTCAGAGGTGCCAGAACCACATGCCGGACACTCCGGAATCACCTGCCGGGCATGCCGGAGCCATCTCTCAGACGTGCCAGAACCATGTTCCGGACACGCCGGTACCACCTGCCGAGCTCTCCGGAACCACCTCCTGGACACACCAAAATCACCAGACAGCTACGCCAGAACCACGTGGCAGACACTCCCGAATCACCTGTCGGGCATGCCGGAACCAACTCTCAGACGTGACAGAACCTCGTGCCGGTCACGCCAGAAGCACCTGCCGGACACGCCGGAACCACCGTCTCGACTCGCCGGAACCACCGCCGGACATGCAAAATGACCTGCCGGCTACGCCAGAACAACTTGACGAACACTCCGGAATCACCTGTCGGGCATGCCGGAACCGCCTCTCAGACTTGCCAGAACCATGTTCCGGACACGCCGGTACCACCTGCCGAGTATGCCGGAACCACCAGATCCACTCCCCAGAACCACCTGCTGGACACGCCAGAATCACCTGCCGACTACGCCAGAACCACTCGGCAGACACTCCGGAACCACCTGCCGGGCATGCCGGAACCACCTCTCAGAGGTGCCAGAACCACATGCCGGACACTCCGGAATGACCTGCCGGGCATGCCGGAACCAACTCTCAGGCTTGCCAGAACCATGTTCCGGACTTGCCGGAACCACCTGCCGAGCTCGCCGGCACCACCTGCTGGACACGCCAAAATCACCTGCCGGCTACGCCAGAACCACTCGGCAGACACTCGGGAATCACATGCCAGGCATTCCGGAACCACCTCTCAGAGGTGTGAGAACCAAATGCTGGACACTCCGGTATCACCTGCCGGGCATGCCGTAACCACCTCTCAGAGGTGCCAGAACCACATGCCGGACACTCCGGAATCACCTGCCGGGCATGCCGGAACCACCTGCCGGACATGTCGGAACCACCGGCTCGACTCGCCGGAACCATTGCCGGACATGCAAAATCACCTGCCGGCTACGCCAGAACCACTTGGCGAACACTCCAGAATCACCTGCTGGGCATGGCGGAACCACCTCTCAGACATGCCGGAACCACATGCCAATGACACCGGAAGCACCTGCCGAGCACGCCAGAACCACCTGCTCGACTCGCCAAAACCACCTGCTGGACACGCCAAAATCACCTGCCGGCTACGCCACAACCATTTGGTGAACTCTTCGGAATCACCTGCCGGGCTGGCTGGAACCACCTGCCGGTCACGCCAACATCACTTGCCAGCTATGCCAGAACCACTTGGCGGACACCATGGAAACACCTGTCGGGCCGGCCGGAACCACCTCTCAGACGTGCCAGAACCATGTGCCTGAGATGCCGGAACCACACCCCGAACATACCGAAACCACCTGCCAGACCCGCCTGAACCTCCTGCCGAGCACGCCGGAACCACCTACTCGACTTGCCGGAACCGCATACCTGACACGCTAAAATCACCTTCCGGGTATGCCGCAACCACTTGGTGGACACTCTGGTTTCATCTGCCGGACATGCCTGAACCAGCTCTCAGACACACCAGAACCACGTGCCAGACACGCCAGAAGCACCTGCTGAGCATGCCTGAGCCAAATGCTCGACTTGCAAGAAACACCTGCCAGACATGCCAAAATCACCTGCCGGGTACGCCAGAACCACGTGGCGGACTCTCCGGAATCACCTGTCGGGTATGCCGGAACCAACTCTCAGACGTGCCAGAACCTCGTGCCGGTCACGCCAGAACCACCTGCCGGACAGACAGGAAACACCTGCTGGATACGCCGCAACCACCGGCTCGACTCACCGCAACCACCGCCGGACATGCAAAATGACCTGCCGGCTACGCCAGAACCACTTGGCGAACACTCCCGAATCACCTGTCGGGCATGCCGGAACCACCTCTCAGACTTGCCAGAACCATGTTCCGGACACGCCGGTACCACCTGCCGAGTATGCCGGAACCACTTGATCCACTCCCCAGAACAGCCTGCTGGATACGCCAGAATCACCTGCCGGCTACTCCAGAACCACTCTGCGGACACTCCGGTATCACCTGCCGGGCATGCCGGAACCACCTCTCAGAGGTGCCAGAACCACATGCCGGACACTCCGGAATCACCTGCCGGGCATGCCGGAACCACCTGCTGGACATGCCGGAACCACCGGCTTGACTCGCCGGAACCACTGCCGGACATGCAAAATCACCTGCCGGCTACGCCAGAACCACTTGGCGAACACTCCGGAATCACCTGTCTGGCATGCCACAACCACCTCTCAGACTTGCCAGAACCATGTTCCGGACACGCCGGTACCACCTGCCGAGTATGCCGGAACCACCTGATCCAACCCCAGAACCACCTGCTGGATACGCCAGAATCACCTGCCGGCTACGCCAGAAGCACTCGGCAGACACTCCGTAACCAACTGCCGGGCATGCCGGAACCACCTCTCAGAGGTGCCAGAACCACATGCCGGACACTCCGGAATTACATTCCGGGCATGCCGGAACCATTTCTCAGACGTGCCAGAACCATGTTCCGGACATGCCGGAACCACCTGCCGACCTCGCCGGAACCACCTGCTGGACACGCCTAAATCACCTGCCGGCTACGCCAGAACCACTCGGCAGACATTCCGGAATCACATGCCGGGCGTTCCGGAACCACCTCTCAGAGATGCCAGAAGCACATGACGGACACTCCGGAATCACCTGCCGGGCTGGCTGGAACCACCTGCCGGTCACGCCAACATCACCTTTCAGCTACGCCAGAACCACTTGGCGGACACCATGGAAACACCTGTCGGGCCGGCCGGAACCACCTATCAGACGTGCCAGAACCGTGTGCCTGAGATGCCGGAACCACACACCGAACAGACCGAAACCACCTGCCAGACCCGCCTGAACCACCTGCCGAGCACGCCGGAAACACCTACTCAACTCGCTGGAACCACCTACCTGACACGCTAAAATCACCTGCCGGGTATGCCACAACCACTTGGTGGAGACTCCGGAATCATCTGCCGGACATGCCAGAACCAGCTCTCAGACACACCAGAACCACGTGCCAGACACGCCGGAAGCACCTGTTGATCATGCCTGAGCCAAATGCTCGACTTGCCAGAAACACCTGCCAGACACGCTAAAATCAACTGCCGGGTACGCCACAACCACGTGGCGGACACTCCGGAATCACCTGTCGGGCGTGCCCGAACCACCTGTCAGACTTGCCAGAACCATGTTCTGGACACGCCGGTACCAACTGCCGAGTATGCCGGAACAAGCTGATCCACTCCCCAGAACCACCTAATGGACACGCCAAAATCAACTGCCGTCTACGCCGGAACCACCGGCTCGACTCACCGGAACCACCGCCGGACATGCAAAATGACCTGCCGGCTACGCCAGAACCACTTGGCGAACACTCCGGAATCACCTGTCGGGCATGCCGCAACCACCTCTCAGACTTGCCAGAACCATGTTCCGGACACGCCGGTACCACCTGCCGAGTGTGCCGGAACCACCTGATCCACTACCCAGAACCACCTGCTGGAAACCCCAGAATAACCTGCCGGCTTCGCCAGAACCACTCGGCAGACACTCCGGAACCACCTGCCGGGCATGCCGGAACCACCTCTCAGAGGTGCCAGAAGCACATGCCGGACACTCCGGAATCACCTGCCGGGCATGCCGGAACCACCTGCTGGACATGCCGGAACCACCAGCTCGACTCGCCAGAACCACTGCCGGACATGCAAAATCACCTGCCGGCTACGCCAGAACCACTTGGCGAACACTCCGGAATCACCTGTCTGGCATGCCACAACCACCTCTCAGACTTGCCAGAACCATGTTCCGGACACGCCGGTACCACCTGCCGAGTATGCCGGAACCACCTGATCCACTCCCCAGAACCACCTGCTGGATACGCCAGAATCACCTGCCGGCTACGCCAGAATCACTCGGCAGACACTCCGTAACCAACTGCCGGGCATGCCGGAACCACCTCTCAGAGGTGCCAGAACCACATGCCGGACACTCCGGAATCACCTGCCGGGCATGCCGGAACCATCTCTCAGACGTACCAGAACCATGTTCCGGACATGCCGGAACCACCTGCCGAGCTCGCCGGAACCTCCTGCTGGACACGTCAAAATCACCTGCCGGCTACGACAGAACCACTCGGCAGACATTCCGGTATCACATGCCGGGCGTTCTGGAACCACCTCTCACAGGTGCCAGAACCAAATGCTGGACACTCCGGTATCACCTGCCGGGCATGCCGGAACCACCTCTCAGAGGTGCCAGAAGCACATGCCGGACACTCCGGAATCACCTACGGGGCATGGCGGAACCACCTCTCAGACATGCCGGAACCACATGCCCATGACACCGGAAGCACCTCCCGAGCACGCCAGAACCACCTGCTCGACTCACCAAAACCACCTGCTGGACACGCCAAAATCACCTGCCGGCTACGCCACAACCATTTGGTGAACTCTTCGGAATCACCTGCCGGGCTGGCTGGAACCACCTGCCGGTCACGCCAACATCACCTGCCAGCTATGCCAGAACCACTTGGCGGACACCATGGAAACACCTGTCGGGCCGGCCGGAACCACCTATCAGACGTGCCAGAACCATGAGCCTGAGATGCCGGAACCACTCCCCGAACAGACCGAAAACACCTGCCAGACCCGCCTGAACCCCCTGGCAAGCACGCCTGATCCACCTGCTCAACTAGCCGGAACCAACTTCCTGACACGCCAAAATCACCTGCCAGTTATACAAGAACCACTTGGTGGACACTCCGGAATCATCTGCCGGACATGCCAGAACCAGCTCTCAGACACACCAGAACCACGTGCCAGAGACGCCGGAAGCACCAGCTGAGCATGCCTGAGCCACCTGCTCGACTCGCAAGATACACCGCTCGGACATGCCAAAATCACCTGCAGGGTACGCCAGAAACACTTGGCGGACGCTCTGGAATCACCTGTCGGGCGTGCCGGAACCACCTCTCAGACTTGCCAGAACCATGTTCTGGACATGCCGCTACCACCTGCCGAGTATGCCGGAACCAGCTGATCCACTACCCAGAACCACCTAGTGGACACGCCAAAATCAACTGCCGGCAACGCCAGAACCACTCGGCAGACACTCCGGAATCACAGTCCAGGCATTCCGGAACCACCTCTCAGAGGTGCCAGAACCACATGCCGGACACTCCGGTATCACCTGCCGGGCATGCCGGAACCACCTCTCAGAGGTGCCAGAACCACATGCCGGACACTCCGGAATCACCTGCCGGGCATGCTGGAACCACATGCTGGACATGCCGCAACCACCTGCCGGACATGCCGGAACCACATGCCGGACATTCTGGAACCACCGGCTCGACTCGCCGGAACCATTGCCGGTCATGCCAAATCACCTGCCGGCTACGCCAGAACCACTTAGCGAACACTCCGGTATCACCGGCCGGGCATGCCGGAACCACCTCTCAGAGGTGCCAGAACCACATGCCAGACACTCCGGAATCACCTGCCGGGCATGCCGGAACCACCTGCTCGACTCGCGAAAACGACCTGGTGGACACGCCTAAATCACCTTCCGGCTACGCCGCAACCATTTGTTGAACACTTCGGAATGACCTGCTGGACACGCCGGAACCACCGGCTCGACTCGCCGGAACCACCGCCGGACATGCAAAATGACCTGCCGGCTACGCCAGAACCACACGGTAGACACTCCGGAAACACCTCTCCGGCCGGCCGGAACCACCTCTCAGACATGCCAGAACCATGTGCCTGACATGCCGGATCCACTCCCCGAACAGACCGAAACCACCTGCCAGACCCGCCTGAACCACCTGCCGAGCACGCCGGAACCACCTACTCGACTCGCTGGAACCACCTACCTGACACGCTAAAATCACCTGCCGGGTATGCAACAACCACTTGTTGCACACTCCGGAATCATCTGCCGGACATGCCGGAACCAACGCTCTGACGTGCCATAACCTAGTGGCGGACACGCCAGAACCACCTGCCGGAAAGACCGGAAACTCCTGCTGGACACGCCAGAACCACTCGGCAGAAACTCCGGAATCACATGCCAGGCATTCCGGAACCACCTCTCAGAGGTGCCAGAACCAAATGCCGGACACTCCGGTATCACCAGCCGGGCATGCCAGACAACCTCTCAGAGGCGCCAGAATCACATGCCGGACACTCCGGAATCACCTGCCGGGCATGCCGGAACCACCTGATCCACTCCCCAGAACCACCTGCTGGACACTCCGGAATCACCTGCCGGGCATGCTGGAACCACGTGCTGGACATGCCGGAACCACCGGCTCGACTCGCCGGAACCATTGCCGGACATACAAAATCACCTGCCGGCTATGCCAGAACCACTTGGGAAACACTCCGGAATCACCTGCCGGGCATGGCGGAACCACCGCTCAGACATGCCGGAACCACATGCCAATGACACCGGAAGCACCTGCCGAGCACGCCAGAACCACCTGCTCGACTCGCCAAAACCACCTGCTTGACACGCCAAAATCACCTTCCGGCTACGCCACAACCATTTGGTGAACACTCCGGAATCACCTGTCGGGCATGCCGAAACCAACTCTCAGACTTGCCAGAACCATGTTCCGGACACGCCGGTACCACCTGCCTAGTATGCCGGAACCACCTGATCCACTCCCCAGAACCACCTCCTGGACAACCCAGAATCACCTGCCGGCTACGCCAGAACCACTCGGCAGACACTCCGGAACCACCTGCCGGGCATGCCGGAACCACCTCTCAGAGGTGCCAGAACCACATGCCGGACACTCCGGAATAACCTGCCGGGCATGCCGGAACCATCTCTCAGACGTGCCAGAACCATGTTCCGGACACGCCGGTACCACCTGCCGAGCTCGCCGGAACCACCTGCTGGACACGCCAAAATCACCTGCCAGCTATGCCAGAACCACACGGCAGACACTCCGGAATCACCTGCCGGGCTGGCTGGAACCACCTGCCGGTCACGCCAACATCACCTTTCAGCTACGCCAGAACCACTTGGCGGACACTCCGGAAACACCTCTCCGGCCGGCCGGAGCCACCTCTCAGACGTGCCAGAACCATGTGCCTGAGATCCCGGAACCACTCCCCGAACAAACCGAAACCACCGGCCAGACCCGCCTGAACCCCCTGGCAAGAACGCCTGATCAACCTGCTCAACTAGCCGGAACCACCTTCCTGACACGCCAAAATCACCTGCCGGCTACGCCACATCCATTTGGTGAACTCTCCGGAACCACCTGCCGGGCATGCCGGAAGCACCTCTCAGAGGTGCCAGAACCACATGGCGGACACTCCGGAATCACCTGCCGGGCGTGCTGGAACCACCTCTCAGAGGTGCCAGAACCACATGCCGCACACTCCGGAATCACCTGCCGGGCATGCCGGAACCACCTGCTGGACATGCCGGAACCACCGGCTCGACTCGTCAGAACCACTGCCGGACATGCAAAATCACCTGCCGGCTACGCCAGAACCACTTGGCGAACACTCCGGTATCACCTGCCGGGCATGCCGGAACCACCTCTCAGAGGTGCCAGAACCACATGCCGGACACTCCGGAATCACCTGCCGGGCATGCCGGAACCATCTCTCAGACTTGCCAGAACCATGTTCCGGACATGCCGGAACCACCTGCCGAGTTCGCCGGAACCACCTGCTGGACACGCCAAAATCACCTGCCGGCTACGCCAGAACCACTCGGCAGACACTCGGGAATCACATTCCAGGCATTCCGGAACCACCTCTCAGAGGTGTGAGAACCAAATGCTGGACACTCCGGTATCACCTGCCGGGCATGCCGGAACCACGTCTCAGAGGTGCCAGAACCACATGCCGGACACTCCGGAATCACCTGCCGGGCATGCCGGAACCACCTGCCGGACATTCCGGAACCACCGGCTCGACTCGCCGGAACCACTGCCGGACATGCAAAATCACCTGCCGGCTACGCCAGAACCACTTGGCGAACACTCCGGAATCACCTGTCTGGCATGCCACAACCACCTCTCAGACTTGCCAGAACCATGTTCCGGAAACGCCGGTACCACCTGCCGAGTATGCCGGAACCACCTGATCCACTCCCCAGAACCACCTGCTGGATACGCCAGAATCACCTGCCGGCTACGCCAGAAGCACTCGGCAGACACTCCGTAACCAACTGCCGCGCAAGCCGGAACCACCTCTCAGAGGTGCCAGAACCACATGCCGGACACTCAGGAATCACCTGCCGGGCATGCCGGAACCATCTCTCAGACGTGCCAGAACCATGTGCCTGAGATGCCGGAACCACTCCGCGAAAAGACCGAAACCACCTGCCTGACCCTCCTGAACCCACTGCCGAGCACGCCTGATCCACCTGCTCAACTAGCCGGAACCACCTTCCTGACACGTCAAAATAACCTGCCGGCTACGCCACAACCATTTGGTGAACTCTTCGGAATCACCTGCCGGGCTGGCTCCAGAACCACTCGGCAGACTCTCCGGAACCACCTGCCGGGCATACCGGAACCACCTCTCAGACATGCCGGAACCACATGCCAATGACACCGGAAGCACCTGCCGAGCACGCCAGAACCACCTGCTCGACTCGCCAAAACCACCTGCTGGACACGCCAAAATCACCTGCCGGCTACGCCACAACCATTTGGTGAACTCTTCGGAATCACCTGCCGGGCTTGCTGAAACCACCTGCTGGTCACGCCAACATCACCTGCCAGCTATGCCAGAACCACTTGGCGGACACCATGGAAACACCTGTCTGTCCGGCCGCAACCACCTCTCAGACGTGCCAGAACCATGAGCCTGAGATGCCGGAACCACTGCCCGAACAGACCGAAAACACCTGCCAGACCCGCCTGAACCCCCTGGCCAGCACACCTCATCCACCTGTTCAACAAGCCGGAACCAACTTCCTGACACGCCAAAATCACCTGCCAGGTATACAAGAACCACTTGGTGGACTCTCCGGAATCATCTGCCGGACATGCCAGAACCAGCTCTCAGAGACACCAGAACCACGTGCCAGAGACGCGGGAAGCACCAGCTGAGCATGCCTGAGCCACCTGTTCGACTCGCAAGAAATACCTGTCGGACATGCCAAAATCACCTGCAGGGTACGCCAGAAACACTTGGCGGACGCTCCGGAATCACTTGTCGGGCGTGCCGGAACCACCTCTCAGACTTGCCAGAACCATGTTCTGGACACGCCGGTACCACCTGCCGAGTAAGCCGGAACCAGCTGATCAACTCCTCAGAACCACCTAGTGGACACGCCAAAATCAACCTCCGGGTACGCGAGAACCACTCAGCAGACACTCCGGAATCACAGGCCAGGCATTCCGGAACCACCTCTCAGAGGTGCCAGAACCACATGCCGGACACTCCGGAATCACCTGCAGGGCATGCTGGAACCACGTGCTGGACATGCCGGAAACACTTGCCGGACATGCCGGAACCACCTGCCGGACATTCCGGAACCACCGGCTCGACTCGCCGGAACCACTGCCGGACATGCAAAATCACCTGCCGGCTACGCCAGAACCACTTGGCGAACACTCCGGAATCACCTGCCGGGCATGGCGGAACCACCTCTCAGACATGCCGGAACCAGATGCCAATGACATCGGAAGCACCTGCCGAGCACGCCAGAACCACCTGCTCGAGTCACCAAAACCACCTGCTGGACACGCCAAAATCACCTGCCGGCTACGCCAGAACCACTCGGCAGACACTCCGGAGTCACATGCCAGGCATTCCGGAACCACCTCTCAGAGGTGCCAGAACCAAATGCCGGAGACTCCGGTATCACCTGCCGGGCATGCCGGAACCACCTGCCGGACACGCCTGAACCACCTGACGAGCACGCCCGAACCACCTACTGAACTCACCGAACCACCTACCTGACACGCTAAAATCACCTGCCGGGTATGCCACAACCACTTGGTGGACACTAAGGAATCATCTGCCGGACATGCCAGAACCAGCTCTCAGACACACCAGAACCACGTGCCAGACACGCCGGAAGCACCTGCTGAGCATGCCTGAGCCAAATGCTCGACTTGCAAGAAACACCTGCCAGACACGCCAAAATCACCTGCCGGGTACGCCAGAACCACGTGGCGGACACTCAGGGATGACCTGTCGGGCATGCCGGAACCAACTCTCAGACGTGCCAGAACCTCGTGCCGGTCACGCCAGAACCACCTGCCGGACAGACCAGAAACAACTGCTGGATACGCCGGAACCACCGGCTCGACTCGCCGGAACCACAGCCGGACATGCAAAATGACCTCCCGGCTACGCCAGAACCACTTGGCGAACACTCCGGAATCACCTGTCGGGCATGCCGGAACCACCTCTCAGACTTGCCAGAACCATGTTCCGGACACGCCGGTACCACCTGCCGAGTATGCCGGAACCACTTGATCCACTCCCCAGAACCACCTGCTGGATACGCCAGAATCACCTGCCGGCTACTCCAGAACCACTCTGCGGACACTCCGTTATCACCTGCCGGGCATGCCGGAACCACCTCTCAGATGTGCCAGAACCACATGCCGGACACTCCGGAATCACCTGCGGGGCATGTCGGAACCACCTGCAGGACATGCCGGAACCACCGGCTCGACTCGCCAGAACCACTGCCGGACATGCAAAATCACCTGCCGGCTACGCCAGAACCACTTGGCGAACACTCCGGTATCACCTGCCGGGCATGCCGGGACCACCTCTCAGATGTGCCAGAACCACATGCCGGACACTCCGGAATCACCTGCCGGGCATGCCGGAACCATCTCTCAGACTTGCCAGAACCATGTTCCGGACATGCCGGAACCACCTGCCGAGCTCGCCGGAACCACCTGCTGGACACGCAAAATCACCTGCCGGCTACTCCAGAACCACTCGGCAGACACTCGGGAATCACATGCCAGGCATTCCGGAACCACCTCTCAGAGGTGTGAGAACCAAATGCCGGACACTCCGGTATCACCTGCCGGGCATGCCGGAACCACCTCTCAGAGGTGCCAGAACCACATGCCGGACACTCCGGAATCACCTGCCGGGCATGCCGGAACCATCTCTCAGACGTGCCAGAACCATGTTCCGGACATGCTGGTACCACCTGCCGAGCTCGCCAGAACCACATGCTGGACACGCCAAAATCACCTGCCAGCTATGCCAGAACCACACGGAAGACACTCCGGAAGCACCTGCCGGGCTGGCTGGAACCACCTGCTGGTCACGCCAACATCACCTTTCAGCTACGCCAGAACCACTTGGCGGACACTCCGGAAACACCTCTCCGGCCGGCCGGAACCACCTCTCAGACGTGCCAGAACCATGTGCCTGAGATGCCGGAACCACTCCCCGAACAGACCGAAACCACCTGCCAGACGCGCCTGAACACCCTGGCGAGCACGCCTGATCCACCTGCTCAACTAGCCGGAACCAACTTCCTGACAGGCCAAAATCACCTGCCGGCTACGCCACAACCATTTGGTGAACTCTTCGGAATCAACTGCCGGCCTGGCTCCAGAACCACTCGGCAGACACTCCGGAACCACCTGCCGGGCATGCCGGAACCACCTCTAAGACATGCCGGAACCACATGCCAATGACACCGGAAGCACCTGCCGAGCACGCCAGAACCACCTGCTCGACTGGCCAAAACCATCTGCTGGACACGCCAAAATCACCTGCTGGCTACGCCACAACCATTTGGTGATCTCTTCGGAATCACCTGCCGGGCTTGCTGGAACCACCTGCCGGTCACGCCAACATCACCTGCCAGCTATGCCGGAAGCACTTGGCAGACACCATGGAAACACCTGTCGGGCCGGCCAGAACCACCTCTCAGACGTGCCAGAACCATGAGCCTGAGATGCCAGAACCACTCCCCGAACAGACCGAAACCACCTGCCAAACCCGCCTGAACCCCCTGGCAAGCACGCCTGATCCACCTGCTCAACTGGCCGGAAGCAACTTCCTGACACGCCAAAATCACCTGCCAGGTATACAAGAACCACTTGGTGGACACTCCGGAATCATCTGCCGGACATGCCAGAACCAGCTCTCAGACACACCAGAACCACATCCCAGAGACGCCGGAAGCACCAGCTGAGCATGCCTGAGCCACCTGCTCGACTCGCAAGATACACCTGTCGGACATGCCAAGATCACCTGCAGGGTACGCCAGAAACACTTGGCGGACGCTACGGAATCACCTGTCAGGCGTGCAGGAACCACCTCTCAGACTTGAAAGAACCATGTTCTGGACACGCCGGTACCACCTGCCGAGTATGCCGGAACCAGCTGATCCACTCCCCAGAACCACCTAGTGGACACGCCAAAATCAACTGCCGGCTACGCCAGAACCACTCGGCAGACACTCCGGAATCACAGGCCAGGCATTCCGGAACCACCTCTCAGAGGTGCGAGAACTACATGCCGGACACTCCGGAATGACCTGCCGGGCATGCCGGAACCATCTCTAAGACGTGCCAGAACCATGTTCCGGACATGCCGGAACTACCTGCCGAGCTCGCCGGAACCACCTGCTGGACACGCCAAAATGACCTGCCGGCTACGCCAGAACCACTCGGCAGACATTCCGGAATCACATGCCGGGCGTTCCGGAACCACCTCTCACAGGTGCCAGAACCAAATGCTGGACACTCCGGTATCACCTGCCGGGCATGCCGGAACCACCTCTCAGAGATGCCAGAAGCACATGACGGACACTCCGGAATAACCTGCCGGGCATGCCGGAACCACCTGCTGGACATGCCGGAAACACCGGCTCGACTCGCCGGAACCATTGCCGGACATGCAAAATAACCGGCCGGCTACGCCAGAACCACTTTGCGAACACTCCGGAATCACCTGCCGTGCATGGCGGAACCACCTCTCAGACATGCCGGAACCACATGCCAATGACACCGGAAGCACCTGCCGAGCACGACAGAACCACCTGCTCGACTCGCCAAAACTACCCGCTGGACACGCCAAAATCACCTGCCGGCTACGCCAGAACCACTCGGCAGACACTCCGGAATCACCTGCCGGGCTGGCTGGAACCACCTGCCGGTCACGCCAACATCACCTGCCAGCTATGCCAGAACCACTTGGCGGACACCATGGATACACCTGTCGGGCCGGCCGGAACCACCTATCAGACGTGCCAGAACCATGTGCCTGAGATGCCGGAACCACACCCCGAACAGACCGAAACCACCTGCCAGACCCGCCTGAACCACCTGCCGAGCACGCCGGAACCACCTGCTCGACTTGCCGGAACCACCTACCTGACACGCTAAAATCACCTTCCGGGTATGCCACAACCACTTGGTGGACACTCCGGAATCATCTGCCGGACATGCCAGAACCAGCTCTCAGACACACCAGAACCAGGGGCCGGACACGCCGGAACCACCGGCTCGACTCGCCGGAACCACCGCCGGACATGCAAAATGACCTGCCGGCTACGCTAGAACCACTTGGCGAACACTCCGGAATCACCTGTCGGGCATGCCGGAACCACCTCTCAGACTTGCCAGAACCATGTTCCGGACACGCCGGTACCACCTGCCGAGTATGCCGGAACGACCTGATGCACTCCCCAGAACCACCTGCTGGACACGCCAGAATCACCTGCCGGATACGCCAGAACCACTCGGCAGACACTCCGGAACCACCTGCCGGGCATGCCGGAACCACCTCTCAGAGGTGCCAGAACCACATGCCGGACACTCCGGAATCACCTGCCGGGCATGCCGGAGCCATCTCTCAGACGTGCCAGAACCATGTTCCGGACACGCCGGTACCACCTGCCGAGCTCTCCGGAACCACCTCCTGGACACACCAAAATCACCAGACAGCTACGCCAGAACCACGCGGCAGACACTCCCGAATCACCTGTCGGGCATGCCGGAACCAACTCTCAGACGTGACAGAACCTCGTGCCGGTCACGCCAGAAGCACCTGCCGGACACGCCGAACCACCGTCTCGACTCGCCGGAACCACCGCCGGACATGCAAAATGACCTGCCGGCTACGCCAGAACAACTTGACGAACACTCCGGAATCACCTGTCGGGCATGCCGGAACCGCCTCTCAGACTTGCCAGAACCATGTTCTGGACACGCCGGTACCACCTGCCGAGTATGCCGGAACCACCAGATCCACTCCCCAGAACCACCTGCTGGACACGCCAGAATCACCTGCCGACTACGCCAGAACCACTCAGCAGACACTCCGGAACCACCTGCCGGGCATGCCGGAACCACCTCTCAGAGGTGCCAGAACCACATGCCGGACACTCCGGAATGACCTGCCGGGCATGCCGGAACCAACTCTCAGGCTTGCCAGAACCATGTTCCGGACTTGCCGGAACCACCTGCCGACCTCGCCGGAACCACCTGCTGGACACGCCAAAATCACCTGCCGGCTACGCCAGAACCACTCGGCAGACACTCGGGAATCACATGCCAGGCATTCCGGAACCACCTCTCAGAGGTGTGAGAACCAAATGCCGGACACTCCGGAATCACCTGCCGGGCATGCCGGAACCACCTGCCGGACATGTCGGAACCACCGGCTCGACTCGCCGGAACCATTGCCGGACATGCAAAATAACCTGCCGGCTACGCCAGAACCAATTGGCGAACACTCCGGAATCACCTGCCGTGCATGGCGGAACCACCTCTCAGACATGCCGGAACCACATGCCAATGACACCGGAAGCACCTGCCGAGCACGACAGAACCACCTGCTCGACTCGCCAAAACTACCCGCTGGACACGCCAAAATCACCTGCCGGCTACGCCAGAACCACTCGGCAGACACTCCGGAATCACCTGCCGGGCTGGCTGGAACCACCTGCCGGTCACGCCGACATCACCTTTCAGCTACGCCAGAACCACTTGGCGGACACCATGGAAACACCTGTCGGGCCGGCCGGAACCACCTATCAGACGTGCCAGAACCGTGTGCCTGAGATGCCGGAACCACACACCGAACAGACCGAAACCACCTGCCAGACCCGCCTGAACCACCTGCCGAGCACGCCGGAACCACCTACTCGACTCGCTGGAACCACCTACCTGACACGCTAAAATCACCTGCCGGGTATGCCACAACCACTTGGTGGAGACTCCGGAATCATCTGCCGGACATGCCAGAACCAGCTCTCAGACACACCAGAACCACATGCCAGACACGCCGGAAGCACCTGTTGATCATGCCTGAGCCAAATGCTCGACTTGCCAGAAACACCTGCCAGACACGCCAAAATCAACTGTCGGGTACGCCACAACCACTCGGCAGACACTCCGGAACCACCTGCCGGGCATGCCGGAACCACCTCTCTGACATGCCGGAACCACATGCCAATGACACCGGAAGCACCTGCCGGGCCCGCGACTACCACGTGCTCGACTCGCCAAAACCCCCTGCTGAGCACGCCAAAATCACCTGCTGGCTACGCCACAACCATTTGGTGAACTCTTCGGAATCACCTGCCCGGCTTGCTGGAACCACCTGCCGGTCACACCAACATCAACTGCCAGCTATGCCGGAACCACTTGGCGGACACCATGGAAATACCTGTCGGGCCGGCCGGAACCACCTCTCAGACGTGCCAGAACCATGAGCCTGAGATGCCGGAACCACTCCCCGAAAAGACCGAAACCACCAGCCAGACCCGCCTGAAGCCCCTGGCGAGCACGCCTGATCCACCTGCTCAACTAGCCGGAACCAACTTCCTGACACGCCAAAATCACCTGCCAGGTATACAAGAACCACTTGGTGGACACTCCGGAATCATCTGCCGGAGATGCCAGAACCAGCTCTCAGACACACCAGAACCATGTGCCAGAGACGCCGGAAGCACCAGCTGAGCATGCCTCAGCCACCTGCTCGACTCGCAAGATACACCGCTCGGACATGCCAAAATCACCTGCCGGGTATGCCAGAAACACTTGGCGGACGCTCCGGAATCACCTGTCGGGCGTCCCGGAACCAACTCTCAGACGTGCCAGAACCTCGTGCCGGTCACCCAAGACCACCTGCCGGACAGACAGGAAACACCTGCTGGATACGCCGCAACCACCGGCTCGACTCGCCGGAACCACCGCCGGACATGCAAAATGACCTGCCGGCTACGCCAGAACCACTTGGTGAACACTCCGGAATCACCTGTCGGGCATGCCGGAACCACCTCTCAGACTTGCCAGAACCATGTTCCGGACACGCCGGTACCACCTGCCGAGTATGCCGGAACCACTTGATCCACTCCCCAGAAGCACCTGCTGGATACGCCAGAATCACCTGCCGGCTACTCCAGAACCACTCTGCGGACACTCCGTTATCACCTGCCGGGCATGCCGGAACCACCTCTCAGATGTGCCAGAACCAAATGCCGGACACTCCGGAATCACCTGCCGGGCATGCCGGAACCACCTGCTGGACATGCCGGAACCACCGGCTCGACTCGGCAGAACCACTGCCGGACATGCAAAATCACCTGCCGGCTACGCCAGAACCACTTGGCGAACACTCCAATATCACCTGCCGGGCATGCCGGAACCACCTCTCAGAGGTGCCAGAACCACATGCCGGACACTCCGGAACCACCTGCCGAGCTCGCCGGAACCACCTGCTGGACACGCCAAAATCACCTGCCGGCTACGCCAGAACCACTCGGCAGACACTCGGGAATCACATGCCAGGCATTCCGGAGACACCTCTCAGAGGTGTGAGAACCAAATGCTGGACACTCCGGTATCACCTGCCGGGCATGCCGGAACCACCTCTCAGAGGTGCCAGAACCACATGCCGGACACTCCGGAACCACCTGCCGAGCTCGCCGGAACCACCTGCTGGACACGCCAAAATCACCTGCCGGCTACTCCAGAACCACTCGGCAGACACTCGGGAATCACATGCCAGGCATTCCGGAGCCACCTCTCAGAGGTGTGAGAACCAAATGCTGGACACTCCGGTATCACCTGCCGGGCATGCCGGAACCACCTCTCAGAGGTGCCAGAACCACATGCCGGACACTCCGGAATAACCTGCCGGGCATGCCGGAACCACCTGCCGGACATTCCGGAACCACCGGCTCGACTCGCCGGAACCGCTGCCGGACATGCAAAATCACCTGCCGGCTACGCCAGAACCACTTGGCGAACACTCCGGAATCACCTGCCGGGCATGGCGGAACCACCTCTCAGACATGCCGGAACCACATGCCAATGATACCGGAAGCACCTGCCGAGCACGCCAGAACCACCTGCTCGAATCGCCAAAACCACCTGCTGGACACGCCAAAATCACCTGCCGGCTACGCCACAACCATTTGGTGAACTCTTCGGAATCACCTGCCGGGCTGACTCCAGAACCACTCGGCAGACACTCCGGAACCACCTGCCGGGCATGCCGGAACCACCTCTCAGACATGCCGGAACCACATGCCAATGACACCGGAAGCACCTGCCGAGCACGCCACAACCACCTGCTCGACTCGCCAAAACCACCTGCTGGACTCGCCAAAATCACCGGCCGGCTACGCCACAACCATTTGGTGAACTCTTCAGAATCACCTGCGGGGCTTGCTGGAACCACCTGCCGGTCACGCCAACATCACCTGCCAGCTATGCCAGAACCAGTTGGCAGACACCATGGAAACACCTTTCGGGCCGGCCGGAACTACCTCTCAGACGTGCCAGAACCATGAGCCTGAGATGCCGGAACCACTCCCTGAACAGAGCGAAACCACCTGCCAGACCCGCCTGAAGCCCCTGGCGAGCACGCCTGATCCACCTGCTCAACTAGCCGGAACCAACTTCCTGACACGCCAAAATCACCTGCCAGGTATACCAGAACCACTTGGTGGACACTCTGGAATCATCTGCCGGACATGCCAGAACCAGCTCTCAGACACACCAGAACCACGTGCCAGAGACGCCGAAAGCACCAGCTGAGCATGCCTCAGCCACCTGCTCGACTCGCAAGATACACCGCTCGGACATGCCAAAATCACCTGCAGGGTACGCCAGAAACACGTGGCGGACGCTCCGGAATCACCTGTCGGGCGTGCCGGAACCACCTCTCAGACTTGCCAGAAGCATGTTCTGTACACGGCGGTACCACCTGCCGAGTATGCCGGAACCAGCTGATCCACTCCCCAGAACGACCTAGTGGACACGCCAAAATCAACAGCCGGCTACGCCGGAACCACCGGCTCGACTCGCCGGAACCACCGCCGGACATGCAAAATGACCTGCCGGCTAAGCCAGAACCACTTGGCGAACACTCCGGAATCACCTGTCGGGCATGCCAGAACCACCTCTCAGACTTGCCAGAACCTTGTTCCGGACACTACGGTACCACCTGCCGAGTAAGCCGGAACCGCCTGATCCACTCCCCAGAACCACCTGCTGGACACGCCAGAATCACCTGCCGGCTACACCAGAACCACTTGGCAGACACTCCGGAATCACATGCCAGGCATTCCGGAGCCACCTCTCAGAGGTGCCAGAACCAAATCCCGGACACTCCGGTATCACCTGCCGGGCATGCCGGAACCACCTCTCAGATGTGCCAGAACCACATGGCGGACACTCCGGAATCACCTGCCGGGCTGGCTGGAACCACCTGCCGGTCACGCCAACATCACCTTTCAGCTACGCCAGAACCATTTGGCGGACACTCCGGAAACACCTCTCCGGCCGGCCGGAGCCACCTCTCAGACGTGCCAGAACCATGTGCCTGAGATCCCGGAACCACTCCCCGAACAAACCGAAACCACCGGCCAGACCCGCCTGAACCCCCTGGCAAGAACGCCTGATCAACCTGCTCAACTAGCCGGAACCACCTTCCTGACACGCCAAAATCACCTGCCGGCTACGCCACATCCATTTCGTGAACTCTCCGGAACCACCTGCCGGGCATGCCGGAAGCACCTCTCAGAGGTGCCAGAACCACATGGCGGACACTCCGGAATCACCTGCCGGGCGTGCTGGAACCACCTCTCAGAGGTGCCAGAACCACATGCCGCACACTCCGGAATCACCTGCCGGGCATGCCGGAACCACCTGCCGGACATTCCGGAACCACCGGCTCGACTCGCCGGAACCACTGCCGGACATGCAAAATCACCTGCCGGCTACGCCAGAACCACTTGGCGAACACTCCGGAATCACCTGTCTGGCATGCCACAACCACCTCTCAGACTTGCCAGAACCATGTTCCGGAAATGCCGGTACCACCTGCCGAGTATGCCGGAACCACCTGATCCACTCCCCAGAACCACCTGCTGGATACGCCAGAATCACCTGCCGGCTACGCCAGAAGCACTCGGCAGACACTCCGTAACCAACTGCCGCGCAAGCCGGAACCAACTCTCAGAGGTGCCAGAACCACATGCCGGACACTCCGGAATCACCTGCCGGGCATGCCGGAACCATCTCTCAGACGTGCCAGAACCATGTGCCTGAGATGCCGGAACCACTCCGCGAAAAGACCGAAACCACCTGCCAGACCCTCCTGAACCCACTGGCGAGCACGCCTGATCCACCTGCTCAACTAGCCGGAACCACCTTCCTGACACGTCAAAATAACCTGCCGGCTACGCCACAATCAGTTGGTGAACTCTTCGGAATCACCTGCCGGGCTGGCTGGAACCACCTGCCGTTCACGCCAACATCACCTTTCAGCTACGCCGGAACCGCTTGGCGGACACTCCGGAAACACCTGTAGGGCCGGCCAGAACCACATCTCAGACGTGCCAGAACCATGTGCCTGAGATGCCAGAACCACACCCCGAACAGACCGAAACCACCTGCCAGTCCCGCCTGAACCCCGTGGCGAGCACGCCTGATCCACCTGCTCAACTAGCCGGAACCACCTTCCAGACACGCCAATATCACCTTCCAGGTCTACCAGAACCACTTGGTGGACACTCTGGAATCATCTGCCGGAAATGCCAGAACCAGCCCTCTGACACACCAGAACCACGTGCCGGACACGCCTGAAGCACCTGCTGATCATGCCTGAGCCACATGCTCGACTTGCAAGAAACACATGAGAGACACGCCAAAATCACCTGCCGGGTATGCCAGAACCACGTGGCGGACACTCCGGAATCACCTGTCGGGCATGCCGGAACCAGCTCTCAGAGGTGCCAGAACCTCGTGCCGGACACGCCAGAAACACCTGCCGGACAGACCGGAAACACCTGCCGGACACGCCGGAACCACCGGCTTGACTCGCCGGAACCACCGCCGGACATGCAAAATGACCTGCCGGCTAACCCAGAACCACTTGGCGAACACTCCAGAATCACCTGTCGGGCATGCCGGAACCACCTCTCAGACTTGCCAGAACCATGTTCCGGACACGCCGGTACCACCTGCCGAGTATGCCGGAACCACCTGATCCACTCCCCAGAACCACCTGCTGGACACGCCAGAATCACCTGCCGGCTACGCCAGAACCACTCGGCAGACACTCCGGAAACACCTGCCGGGCATGCCGGAACCACCTCTCAGAGGTGCCAGAATCACATGCCGGACACTCCGGAATCACCTGCCGGGCATGCTGGAACCACGTGCTGGACATGCCGGAACCACTTGCCGGACATGCAGGAACCACCTGCCGGACATTCCGGAACCACCGGCTCGACTCGCCGGAACCATTGCCGGACATGCAAAATCACCTGCCGGCTACGCCAGAACCACTTGGCGAACACTCCGGTATCACCTGCCGGGCATGCCGGAACCACCTCTCAGAGGTGCCAGAACCACATGCCTGACACTCCGGAATCACCTGCCGGGCATGCGGGAACCATCTCTCAGACGTTCCAGAACCATCTTCTGGACTCGCCGGTACCACCTGCCGAGCTCGCCAGAACCACATGCTGAACACGCCAAAATCACATGCCGGCTACTCCAGAATCACTCGGCAGACAATCTGGAATCACCTGCCGGGCTGGCTGGAACCACCTGCCGGTCACGCCAACATCATCTTTCAGCTACGCCAGAACCACTTGGCGGAAACACCTGTCGGCCCGGCCGGAACTACCTCTCAGACATGCCAGAACCATGTGCCTGAGATGCCGGAACCACTCCCCGAACTGACCGAAACCACCTGCCAGACCCGCCTGAACCCCCTGGCGAGCACGCCTGATCCACCTGCTCAACTAGCCGGAACCACCTTCCTGACACGCCAAAATCACCTGCCAGGTATACCAGAACCACTTGGTGGACACTCCGGAATCACCTGCCCGGCATGGCGGAACCACTTCTCAGACATGCCGGAACCACATGCCAATGACACCGGAAGCACCTGCCGAGCACGCTAGAACCACCTGCTCTACTTGCCAAAACCACCTGCTGGACACGCCAAAATCACCTGCCGGCTACGCCACAACCATTTGGTGAACTCTTCGGAATCACCTGCCGGGCTGGCTCCAGAACCACTCGGCAGACACTCCGGAACCACCTGCCGGGCATGCCGGAACCACCTCTCAGACATGACGGAACCACATGCCAATGACACCGGAAGCACCTGCCGAGCACGCCACAACCACCTGCTCGACTCGCCAAAACCACCTGCTGGACTCGCCAAAATCACCGGTCGGCTACGCCACAACCATTTGGTGAACTCTTCAGAATCACCTGCGGGCCTTGCTGGAACCACCTGCCGGTCACGCCAACATCACCTGCCAGCTATGCCAGAACCAGTTGGCAGACACCATGGAAACACCTTTCGGGCCGGCCGGAACCACCTCTCAGACGTGCCAGAACCATGAGCCTGAGATGCCGGAACCACTCCCCGAACAGAGCGAAACCACCTGCCAGACCCGCCTGAACCCCCTGGCGAGCACGCCTGATCCACCTGCTCAACTAGCCGGAACCAACTTCCTGACACGCCAAAATCACCTGCCAGGTATACAAGAACCACTTGGTGGACACTCCGGAATCATCTGCCGGACATGCCAGAACCAGCTATCAGACACACCAGAACCACGTGACAGAGACGCCGGAAGCACCAGCTGAGCATGCCTGAGCCACCTGCTCGACTCGCAAGAAACACCTGTCGGACATGCCAAAATCACCTGCAGGGTACGCCAGAAACACGTGGCGGACGCTCCGGAATCACCTGTCGGGCGTGCCGGAACCACCTCTCAGACTTGCCAGAAGCATGTTCTGGACACGCCGGTACCACCTGCCAAGTATGCCGGAACCAGCTGATCCACTCCCCAGAACGACCCAGTGGACACGCCAAAATCAACAGCCGGCTACGCCGGAACCACCGGCTCGACTCGCCGGAACCACCGCCGGACATGCAAAATGACCTGCCGGCTAAGCCAGAACCACTTGGCGAACACTCCGGAATCACCTGTCGGGCATGCCAGAACCACCTCTCAGACTTGCCAGAACCTTGTTCCGGACACTACGGTACCACCTGCCGAGTATGCCGGAACCGCCTGATCCACTCCCCAGAACCACCTGCTGGACACGCCAGAATCACCTGCCGGGCATGCTGGAACCACGTGCTGGACATGCCGGAACCACCTGCCGGACATGCCGGAACCACCTTCCGGACATTCCGGAACCACCGGCTCGACTCGCCGGAACCATTGCCGGACATGCAAAATCACCTGCCGGCTATGCCAGAAATATTTGGCGAACACTCCGGTATCACCTGACGGGCATGCCGGAACCACCTCTCAGAGGTGCCAGAACCACATGCCGGACACTCCGGAATCACCTGCGGGGCATGCCGGAACCACCTGCCGGGCATGCCGGAACCACCTCTCAGAGGTGCCAGAACCACATGCCAGACACTCCGGAATCACCTGCCGGGCATGCCGGAACCACCTCTCAGAGGTGCCAGAACCACATGCCGGAAACTCCAGAATCACCTGACTGGCATTCCGGAACCATCTCTCAGACTTGCCCGAACCATGTTCCGGACACGCTGGTACCACCTGCCGAGCACGCCAGAACCACCTGCTCAACTCGCCAAAACCGCCTGCTGGACACGCCAAAATCACCTGCCGGCTACGCCACAACCATTTGGTGAACACTTCGGAATCACCTGCCGGGCTTGCTGGAACCACCTGCTTGTCACGCCAACATCACCTGCCAGCTATGCCAGAACAACTTGGCGGACACCATGGAAACACCTGTCGAGCCGGCCGGAACCACCTCTCAGACTTGACAGAACCATGAGCCTGAGATGCCGGAACCACTCCCCGAACAGACCGAAACCACCTGCCAGACCCGCCTGAACCCACTGGCGAGGATGCCTGATCCACCTGCTCAACTAGCCGGAACCAACTTCCTGACACGCCAAAATCACGTGCCAGGTATACCAGAACCACTTGGTGGACACTCCGGGATCATCTGCCGGAGATGCCAGAACCAGCTCTCAGACACACCAGAACCATGTGCCAGAGCCGCCGGAAGCACCAGCTGAGCATGCCTGATCCACCTGCTCGACTCGCAAGATACACCTGTCGGACATGCCAAAATCACCTGCCGTGTACGCCAGAAACACTTGGCGGATGCTCCGGAATCACCTGTCGGGCGTGCCGGAACCAGCTGATCCACTCCCCAGAACCCCCTAGTGGACACGCCAAAATCAACTGCCGGCTACCACGCAACCACCGGCTCGACTCGCTGGAACCACCGCCGGACATGCAAAATGACCTGCCGGCTACGCCAGAATCACTTGGCGAACACTCCGGAATCACCTGTCGGGCATGCCGGAACCACCTCTCAGACTTGCCAGAACCATGTTCCGGACACGCCGGTACCACCTGCCGAGTATGCCGGAACCACCTGATCCACTCCCCAGAACCACCTGCTGGACACGCCAGAATCACCTGCCGGCTACGCCAGAACCACTCGGCAGACACTCCGGAACCACCTGCCGGGCATGCCAGAACCACCTCTCAGAGGTGCCAGAACCACATGCCGGACACTCCGGAATCACCTGCCCGGCCTGCCGGAACCATCTCTCAGACGTGCCAGAACCATGTTCCGGACACGTCGGTACCACCTGCCGAGCTCGCCGGAACCACCTGCTGGACACGCCAAAATCACCTGCCGCCTATGCCAGAACCACATGGCATACACTCTGGAATCACCTGCCGGGCTGGCTGGAACCACCTGCCGTTCACGCCAACATCACCTTTCAGCTACGCCGGAACCGCTTGGCGGACACTCCGGAAACACCTGTAGGGCCGGCCAGAACCACATCTCAGACGTGCCAGAACCATGTGCCTGAGATGCCAGAACCACACCCCGTACAGACCGAAACCACCTGCCAGTCCCGCCTGAACCCCCTGGCTAGCACGCCTGATCCACCTGCTCAACTAGCCGGAACCACCTTCCAGACACGCCAATATCACCTTCCAGGTCTACCAGAACCACTTGGTGGACACTCTGGAATCATCTGCCGGAAATGCCAGAACCAGTCCTCTGACACACCAGAACCACGTGCCGGACACGCCTGAAGCACCTGCTGATCATGCCTGAGCCACATGCTCGACTTGCAAGAAACACATGAGAGACACGCCAAAATCATCTGCCGGGTATGCCAGAACCTCGTGGCGGACACTCCGGAATCACCTGTCGGGCATGCCGGAACCAGCTCTCAGAAGTGCCAGAACCTCGTGCCGGACACGCCAGAAACACCTGCCGGACAGACCGGAAACACCTGCCGGACACGCCGGAACCACCGGCTTGACTCGCCGGAACCACCGCCGGACATGCAAAATGACCTACCGGCTACGCCAGAACCACTTGGCGAACGCTCCGGAATCACCTGTCGGGCATGCCGGAACCACCTCTCAGACTTGCCAGAACCATGTTCCGGACACGCCGGTACCACCTGCCGAGTATGCCGGAACCACCTGATCCACTCCCCAGAACCACCTGCTGGACACGGCAGAATCACCTGCTGGCTACGCCAGAACCACTCGGCAGACACTCCGGAACCACCTGCCGGGCATGACGGAACCACCTCTCAGAGGTGCCAGAACCACATGCCGGACACTCCGGAATCACCTGCCGGGCATGCTGGAACCAGGTGCTGGACATGCCGGAACCACTTGCCGGACATGCAGGAACCACCTGCCGGACATTCCGGAACCAACGGCTCGACTCGCCGGAACCATTGCCGGACATGCAAAATCACCTGCCGGCTACGCCAGAACCACTTGGCGAACACTCCGGTATCACCTGCCGGGCATGCGGGAACCATCTCTCAGACGTGCCAGAACCATGTTCCGGACTCGCTGGTACCACCTGCCGAGCTCGCCGGAACCACCTGCTGGACACGCCAAAATCACATGCCGGCTACTACAGAATCACTCGGCAGACAATCCGGAATCACCTGCCGGGCTGGCTGGAACCACCTGCCGGTCACGCCAACATCACCTTTCAGCTACGCCAGAACCACTTGGCGGACACTCCGGAAACACCTGTCGGCCCGGCCGGAACTACCTCTCAGACATGCCAGAACCATGTGCCTGAGATGCCGGAACCACTCCCCGAACTGACCGAAACCACCTGCCAGACCCGCCTGAACCCCCTGCCGAGCACGCCTGATCCACCTGCTCAAATAGCCGGAACCAACTTCCTGACACGCCAAAATCACCTGCCAGGTATACCAGAACCACTTGGTGGACACTCCGGAATCATCTGCCGGACATGCCAGAATCAGCTCTCAGACACACCAGAACCACGTGCCAGAGACGCCGGAAGCACCAGCTGAGCATGCCTGAGCCACCTGCTCGACTCGCAAGAAACGCCTGTCGGACATGCCAAAATCACCTGCCGGGTACGCCAGAAACACTTGGCGGACGCTCCGGAATCACCTGTCGGGCGTGCCGGAACCACCTCTCAGACTTGCCAGAACCATGTTCTGGACACGCCGGTACCAACTGCCGAGTATTCCGGAACCAGCTGATCCAGTCCCCAGAACCACCTAGTGGACACGCCAAAATCAACTGCCGGCTACGCCAGAAGCACTCGGCAGACACTACGGAATCACATGCCAGGCATTCCGGAACCACCTCTCAGAGGTGCCAGAACCAAATGCCGGAGACTCCAGCATCACCTGCCGGGCATGCCGGAACCACCTCTCAGAGGTGCCAGAACCACATGACGGACACTCCGGAATCACCTGCCGGGCATGCCGGAACCATCTCTCAGACGTGCCAGAACCATGTTCCGGACACGCCGGTACCACCTGCCGAGCTCGCCGGAACCACCTGCTGGACACGCCAAAATCACCTGCCGGCTACGCCAGACCCACTCGGCAGACACTCGGGAATCACCTGCGGGGCTTGCTGGAACCAACTGCCGGTCACGCCAACACCACCTTTCAGCTATGTCAGAACCACTTGGCGGACACTCCGGAAACACCTGTCGGGCCGGCCGGAACCAACTCTCAGACGTGCCAGAACCATGTTCTGGACACGCCGGTACCACCTGCCGAGTATGCCGGAACCAGCTGATCCACTCCCCAGAACCACCTAGTGGACACGCCAAAATCAACTGCCGGCTACGCCAGAACCACTCGGCAGACACTCCGGAATCACATGCCAGGCATTCCGGAACCACCTCTCAGAGGTGCCAGAACCAAATGCCGGACACTCCGGTATCACCTGCCGGGCATGCCGGAACCACCTCTCAGAGGTGCCAGAACCACATGACGGACACTCCGGAATCACCTGCCGGGCATGGCGGAACCACCTGCTGGACATGCCGGAACCACCGGCTCGACTCGCCAAAACCACCCGCTGGAAACGCCAAAATCACCTGCCGGCTACGCCAGAACCACTCGGGAGACACTCCAGAATCACCTGCCGGGCTGGCTGGAACCACCTGCCTGTCACGCCAACACCACCTTTCAGCTACGCCAGACCCACTCGACAGACACTCCGGAACCACCTGCCGGGCATGCCGGAACCACCTCTCAGACATGCCGGAACCACATGGCAATGACACCGGAAGCCCCTGCCGAGCATGCCAGAACCACCTGCTCGACTCGCCAAAACCACCTGCTGGACACACCAAAATCACCTGCCGGCTACGCCAGAACCACGTGGCGGACACCCCGGAATTACCTGTCGGGCATGCCGGAACCAACTCTCAGACGTGCCAGAACCTCGTGCCGGTCACCCCAGAACCACCGGCCTGAGAAGCAGGAACCACCGGCTCGACTCGCCGGAACCACCGCCGGACATGCAAAATGACCTGCCGGCTACGCCAAAACCACTTGGAGAACACTCCGGAATCACCTGTCGGGCATGCCAGAACCACCTCTCAGACTTGCCAGAACCATCTTCCGGAAACCCGGTACCACCTGCCGAGTATGCCGGAACCACCTGATCCACTCCCCAGAACTACCTGCTGGACACGCCAGAATCACCTGCCGGCTACGCCACAACCACTTGGCGGACACCATGGAAACACCTGTGGGCCGGCCGGAGCCACCTATCAGACGTGTCAGAACCGTGTGCCTGAGATGCCGGAACCACACACCGAACAGACCGAGACCACCTGCCAGACCCGCCTGCACCACCTGCCGAGCACGCCGGAACCACCTACTCGACTCGCCGGAACCACCTACCTGACACGCTAAAATCACCTGCCGGGTATGCCACAACCACTTGGTGGACACTCCGGAATCATCTGCCGGACATGCCAGAACCAGCTCTCAGACACACCAGAACCACGTGCAGGACACGCCGGAAGAACCTGCTGATCATGCCTGAGCCACATGCTCGACTTGAAAGAAACACCTGCCAGACACGCCAAAATCACCTGCCCGGTACGCCACAACCACATGCCGGACACTCCGTAAGCACCTGCCGGGCATGCCGGAACCACCTGCTGGACATGCCGGAATCACATGCCGGACATGCCGGAACCACCGGCTCGACTCGCCGGAACCACCTCCGGAAATGCAAAATGACCTGCCGGCTACGCCAGAACCAGTTGGCGAACACTCCGGAATCACCTGTAGGGCATGCCGGAACCACCTCTCAGACTTGCCAGAACCAAGTTCCGGACACGCCGGTACCACCTGCCGAGCTCGCCGGAACCACCTGCTGGACATGCCAAAATCACCTGCCAGCTACGCCGGAACCACACGGCAGACACTCCCGAATCACCTTCCGGGCTTGCTGGAACCACCTCTCAGAGGTGCCAGAACCAAATGCTGGACACTCCGGTATCACCTGCTGGGCATGCCGGAACCACCTGTGAGAGGTGCCAGTACCACATGCCGGACACTCCGGAATCACCTGCCGGGCATGCTGGAACCAGGTGCTGGACATGCTGGAACCACTTGACGGACATGTCGGAACCACCTGCCGGACATTCCGGAACCACCGACTCGACTCGCCGGAACCATTGACGGACATGCAAAATCACCTGCCGGCTACGCCAGAACCACTTGGCGAACACTCCGGTATCACCTGCCGGGGATGCCGGAACCACGTCTCAGAGGTGCCAGAACCACATGCCGGACACTCCGGAATCACCTGCCGGGCATGCCGGAACCACCTGCCGGACATGCCGGAACCACCGGCTCGACTCGCCGGAACCACTGCCGGACATGCAAAATCACCTGCCGGCTATGCCAGAACCACTTGGCGAACACTCCGGAATCATCTGCCGGGCATGGCGGAACCACCTTTCAGACATGCCGGAACCACATGACAATGACACCGGAAGCACCTGCCGAGCACGCCAGAACCACCTGCTCGACTCGCCAAATCCACCTGCTAGACACGCCAAAATCACCTGCCGGCTACGCCACAACCATTTGCTGAACTCTTCGGAATCACCTGCCGGGCTGGCTGGAACCACCTGCCGGTCACGCCAACATCACCTGCCAGCTATGCCAGAACCACTTGGCGGACACCATGGAAACACCTGTCGGGCCGGCTGGAACCACCTATCAGACGTGCCAGAACCATGTGCCTGAGATGCCGGAACCACACCCCGAACAGACCGAAACCACCTGCCAGACACGCCTGAACCACCTGCCGAGCACGCCGGAACCACCAACTCGACTCGCCGGAACCATCTACCTGACACGCTAAAATCACCTGCCGGGTATGCCACAACCACTTGGTGGACACTCCGGAATCATCTGCCGGACATGCCAGAACCAGCTCTCAGACACACCAGAACCATCGGCCGGACATGCCGGAAGCACCTGCTGATCATGCCTGAGCCAAATGCTCGACTTGCAAGAAACACCTGCCAGACACGCCAAAATCACCTGCCGGGTACGCCAGAACCACGTGGCGGACTCTCCGGAATCACCTGTCGGGTATGCCGGAACCAACTCTCAGACGTGCCAGAACCTCGTGCCGGTCACGCCAGAACCACCTGCCGGACAGACAGGAAACACCTGCTGGATACGCCGCAACCACCGGCTAGACTCGCCGCAACCACCGCCGGACATGCAAAATGACCTGCCGGCTACGCCAGAACCACTTGGCGAACACTCCGGAATCACCTGTCGGGCATGCCGGAACCACCTCTCAGACTTGCCAGAACCATGTTCCGGACACGCCGGTACCACCTGCCGAGTATGCCGGAACCACTTGATCCACTCCCCAGAACCACCTGCTGGATACGCCAGAATCACCTGCCGGCTACTCCAGAACCACTCTGCGGACACTCCGTTATCACCTGCCGGGCATGCCGGAAGCACCTCTCAGATGTGCCAGAACCACATGCCGGACACTCCGGAATCACCTGCCGGGCATGCCGGAACCACCTGCTGGACATGCCGGAACCACCGGCTCGACTCGGCAGAACCACTGCCGGACATGCAAAATCACCTTCCGGCTACGCCAGAACCACTTGGCGAACACTCCGGAATCACCTGTCTGGCATGCCACAACCACCTCTCAGACTTGCCAGAACCATGTTCCGGAAACGCCGGTACCACCTGCCGAGTATGCCGGAACCAGCTGATCCACACCCCAGAACCACCTGCTGGATACGCCAGAATCACCTGCCGGCTACGCCAGAAGCACTCGGCAGACACTCCGTAACCAACTGCCGGGCATGCCGGAACCACCTCTCAGAGGTGCCAGAACCACATGCCGGACACTCCGGAATCACCTGCCGGGCATGCAGGAACCATCTCTAGGACGTGCCAGAACCATGTTCCGGACATGCCGGAACCACCTGCCGAGCTCGCCGGAACCACCTGCTGGACACGCCAAAATCACCTGCCGGCTACGCCAGAACCACTCGGCAGACATTCCGGAATCACATGCCGGGCGTTCCGGAACCACCTCTCAGAGGTGCAAGAACTAAATGCTGGACACTCCGGTATCACCTGCCGGGCATGCCGGAACCACCTCTCAGAGATGCCAGAAGCACATGACGGACACTCCGGAATCACCTGCCGGGCATGCCGGAACCACCTGCCGGACATGCCGGAAACACCGGCTCGACTCGCCGGAACCATTGCCGGACATGCAAAATAACCTGCCGGCTACGCCAGAACCACTTGGCGAACACTCCGGAATCACCTGCCGTGCATGGCGGAACCACCTCTCAGACATGCCGGAACCACATGCCAATGACACCGGAAGCACCTGCCGAGCACGACAGAACCACCTGTTGGACACGCCAAAATCACCTGCCGGCTACGCCAGAACCATTCAGCAGACACTCCGGAATCACCTGCCGGACTTGCTGGAACCACCTGCCGGTCACGCCAACATGACCTTTCAGCTATGCCAGAACCACTTGGCGGACACTCCGGAAACACCTGACGGGCAGGCCGGAACCACCTCTCACATGTGCCAGAACCATGTGCCTGAGATGCCGGAACCACACCCCGAACAGACCGAAACCACCTGCCAGACCCGCCTGAACCCCCTGGCGAGCACGCCTGATCCACCTGCTCAACTAGCCGGAACCACCTTCCAGACACGCTAAAATCACCTGCCAGGTCTACCAGAACCACTTGGTGGACACTCCGGAATCATCTGCCGAAAATGCCAGAACCAGCCCTCTGAAACACCAGAACCTCGTGCCGGACACGCCGGAAGCACCTGCTGATCATGCCTGAACCACATGCTCGACTTGCAAGAAACACCTGCCAGACACGCCAAAATCACCTGCCGGGTACGCCAGAACCACGTGGCGGACACTCCGGAATCACCCGTCGGGCGTGCCCGAACCACATGTCAGACTTGCCAGAACCATGTTCTGGACACGCCGGTACCAACTGCCTAGTATGCCTGAACAAGCTGATCCACTCCCCAGAACCACCTAGTGGACACGCCAAAATCAACTGCCGTCTACGCCGGAACCACCGGCTCGACTCACCGGAACCACCGCCGGACATGCAAAATGACCTGCCGGCTACGCCAGAACCACTTGGCGAACACTCCGGAATCACCTGTCGGGCATGCCGGAACCACCTCTCAGACTTGCCAGAACCATGCTCCGGACACGCCGATACCACCTGCCGAGTGTGCCGGAACCACCTGATCCACTCCCCAGAACCACCTGCTGGAAACCCCAGAATCACCTGCCGGCTTCGCCAGAACCACTCGGCAGACACTCCGGAACCACATGCCGGGCATGCCGGAACCACCTCTCAGAGGTGAGAGAACCACATGCCGGACACTCCAGAATCACCTGCCGGGCATGCCGGAACCACCTGCTGGACATGCCGGAACCACCGGCTCGACTCGCCAGAACCACTGCCGGACATGCAAAATCACCTGCCGGCTACGCCAGAACCACTTGGCGAACACTCCGGAATCACCTGTCTGGCATGCCACAACCACCTCTCAGAATTGCCAGAACCATGTTCCGGACACGCCGGTACCACCTGCCGAGTATGCCGGAACCACCTGATCCACTCCCCAGAACCACCTGCTGGATACGCCAGAATCACCTGCCGGCTACGCCAGAAGCACTCGGCAGACACTCCGGAACCAACTGCCGGGCATGCCGGAACCACCTCTCAGAGGTGCCAGAACCACATGCCGGACACTCCGGAATCACCTGCCGGGCATGCCGGAACCACCTGCTGGACATGCTGGAACCACCGGCTCGACTCGCCGGAACCATTGCCGGACATGCTAAATAACCTGCCGGCTACGCCAGAACCACTTGGCGAACACTCCGGAATCACCTGCCGTGCATGGCGGAACCACCTCTCAGACATGCCGGAACCACATGCCAATGACACCGGAAGCACCTGCCGAGCACGCCAGAACCACCTGCTCGACTCGCCAAAACTACCCGCTGGACACGCCAAAATCACCTTCCGGCTACGCCAGAACCACTCGGCAGACACTCCGGAATCACCTGCCGGGCTGGATGGAACCACCTGCCGGTCACGCCAACATCGCCTTTCAGCTACGCCAGAACCACTTGGCGGACACCATCGAAACACCTGTGGGCCGGCCGGAACCACCTATCAGACGTGCCAGAACCGTGTGCCTGTGATGCCGGAACCACACACCGAACAGACCGAGACCACCTGCCAGACCCGCCTGAACCACCTGCCGAGCACGCCGGAACCACCTATTCGACTCGCCGGAACCACCTACCTGACACGCTAAAATCACCTGCCGGGTATGCCACAACCACTTGGTGGACACTCCGGAATCATCTGCCGGACATGCCAGAACCAGCTCTCAGACACACCAGAACCACGTACCAGACACGCCGGAAGCACCTGCTGATCATTCCTGAGCCAAATGCTCGACTTGCAAGAAACACCTGCCAGACACGCCAAAATCACCTGCCGGGTACGCCAGAACCACGTGGCGGACACTCCGGAATCACCTGTCGGGCGTGCCCGAAGCACCTGTCAGACTTGCCAGAACCATGTTCTGGACACGCCGGTACCAACTGCCGAGTATGCCGGAACAAGCTGATCCACTCCCCAGAACCACCTAGTGGACACGCCAAAATCAACTGCCGTCTACGCCGGAACCACCGGCTCGACTCACCGGAACCACCGCCGGACATGCAAAATGACCTGCCGGCTACGCCAGAACCACTTGGCGAACACTCCGGAATCACCTGTCGGGCATGCCGGAACCACCTCTCAGACTTGCCAGAACCATGTTCCGGACACGCCGGTACCACCTGCCGAGTGTGCCGGAACCACCTGATCCACTCCCCAGAACCACCTGCTGGACACCCCAGAATCACCTGCCGGCTTCGCCAGAACCACTCGGCAGACACTCCGGAACCACCCGCCGGGCATGCCGGAACCACCTCTCAGAGGTGGCAGAAGCACATGACGGACACTCCGGAATCACCTCCCGGGCATGCCGGAACCACCTGCCGGACATGCCGGAACCGCCGGCTCGACTCGCCGGAACCATTGCCGGACATGCAAAATAACCTGCCGGCTACGCCAGAACCACTCGGCAGACACTCCGGAACCACCTGCCGGGCATGCCGGAACCACCTCTCAGACGTGCCAGAACCATGTTCCGGACACGCCGGTACCACCTGCCGAGCTCGCCGGAACCACCTGCTGGACAGGCCAAAATCACCTGGCGGCCACGCCGGAACCACACGGCAGACACTCCGGAATCACCTGCCGGGCTGGCTGGAACCACCTGCCGGGCACGCCAACATCACCTTTCAGCTACGACAGAACCACTTGGCAGACACTCCGGAAACACCTCTCCGGCCGGCCGGAACCACCTCTAAGACGTGCCAGAACCATGTGCCTGAGATGGCGGAACCACTCCCCGAACTGACCAAAAGCACCTGCGAGAAACGCCTGAACCCCCTGGCGAGCACGCCTGATCCACCTGCTCAACTAGCCGGAACGAGCTTCCTGACACGCCAAAATAACCTGCCGGCTACGCCACAACCATTTGGTGAACTCTTCGGAATCACCTGCCGGGCTGGCTCCAGAACCAATCGGCAGACACTCCGGAACCACCTGCCGGGCATGCCGGAACCACCTCTCAGACATGCCGGAACCACATGCCAATGACACCGGAAGCATCTGCCGAGCACGCCACAACCACCTGATCGACTCGCCAAAACCACTTGCTGGACTCGCCAAAATCACCTGCCGGCTACGCCACAACCATTTGGTGAACTCTTCGGAATCACCTGCCGGGCTTGCTGGAACCACCTGCCGATCAAGCCAACATCACCTGCCAGCTATGCCAGAACCAGTTGGCAGACACCATGGAAACACCTGTCGGGCCGGCAGGAACCACCTCTCAGACGTGCCAGAACCATGAGCCTGAGATGCCGGAACCGCTCCCCGAACAGACCGAGACCACCTGCCAGACCCGCCTGAACCACCTGCCGAGCACGCCGGAACGACCTACTCGACTCGCCGGAACCACCTACCTGACACGCTAAAATCACCTTCCGGGTATGCCACAACCACTTGGTGGACACTCCGGAATCATCTGCCGGACATGCCAGAACCAGCTCTCAGACACACCAGAACCACGTACCAGACACGCCGGAAGCACCTGCTGATCATTCCTGAGCCAAATGCTCGACTTGCAAGAAACACCTGCCAGACACGCCAAAATCACCTGCCGGGTACGCCAGAACCACGTGGCGGACACTCCGGAATCACCTGTCGGGCGTGCCCGAAGCACCTGTCAGACTTGCCAGAACCATGCTCTGGACACGCCGGTACCAACTGCCGAGTATGCCGGAACAAGCTGATCCACTCCCCAGAACCACCTAGTGGACACGCCAAAATCAACTGCCGTCTACGCCGGAACCACCGGCTCGACTCACCGGAACCACCGCCGGACATGCAAAATGACCTGCCGGCTACGCCAGAACCACTTGGTGAACACTCCGGAAACACCTGTCGGGCATGCCGGAACCACCTCTCAGACTTGCCAGAACCATGTTCCGGACACGCCGGTACCACCTGCCGAGTGTGCCGGAACCACCTCTCAGACGTACCAGAACCACATGCCGGACACTACGGAATCACCTGCCGGGCATGCTGGAACCACATGCTGGACATGCCGCAACCACCTGCCGGACATGCCGGAACCACATGCCGGACATTCCGGAACCACCGGCTCGACTCGCCGGAACCATTGCCGGTCATGCCAAATCACCTGCCGGCTACGCCAGAACCACTTAGCGAACACTCCGGGATCACCTGCCGGGCATGCCGGAACCACCTCTCAGAGGTGCCAGAACCACATGCCGGACACTCCGGAATCACCTGCCGCCCGAATCATCGCAGGGCATGGCGGAACCACCTGCTCGACTCGCGAAAACGACCTGGTGGACACGCCTAAATCACCTTCCGGCTATGCCACAGCCATTTGGTGAACACTTCGGAATCACCTGCTGGACACGCCGGAACCACCGGCTCGACTCGCCGGAACCACCGCCCGACATGCAAAATGACCTGCCGGCTACGCCAGAACCACATGGTAGACACTCCGGAAACACCTCTCCGGCCGGCCGGAACCACCTCTCAGACATGCCGGAACCATGTGCCTGACATGCCGGATCCACTCCCCGAACAGACCGAAACCACCTGCCAGACCCGCCTGAACCACCTGCCGAGCACGCCGGAACCACCTACTCGACTCGCTGGAACCACCTACCTGACACGCTAAAATCACCTGCCGGGTATGCAACAACCACTTGTTGGACACTCCGGAATCATCTGCCGGACATGCCGGAACCAACGCTCTGACGTGCCATAACCTCGTGGCGGACACGCCAGAACCACCTGCCGGAAAGACCGGAAACTCCTGCTGGACACGCCAGAACCACTCGGCAGAAACTCCGGAATCACATGCCAGGCATTCCGGAACCACCTCTCAGAGGTGCCAGAACCAAATGCCGGACACTCCGGTATCACCTGCCGGGCATGCCAGACAACCTCTCAGAGGCGCCAGAATCACATGCCGGACACTCCGGAATCACCTGCCGGGCATGCCGGAACCACCTGATCCACTCCCCAGAACCACCTGCTGGACATGCCGGAATCACCTGCCGGAAATGCCGGAACCACCGGCTCGACTCGCCGGAACCATTGCCGGACATGCAAAATCACCTGCCGGCTACGCCAGAACCACTTGGCGAAGACTCCGGAATCACCTCCCGGGCATGGCGGAACCACCTCTCAGACATGCCGGAACCACATGCCAATGACACCGGAAGCACCTGCCGAGCACACCAGAACCACCTGTTCGACTCGCCAAAACCACCTGCTGGACACGCCAGAATCACCTGCCGGCTACTCCAGAACCACTCGGCAGACCCTCCGCAACCAACTGCCGGGCATGCCGGAACCACCTCTCAGAGGTGCCAGAACCACATGCCGGACACTCCGGAATCACCTGCCGGGCATGCCGGAACCATCTCTCAGACTTCCCAGAACCATGTTCCGGACATGCCGGAACCAAATGCCGAGCTCGCCAGAACCACCTGCTGGACACACCAAAATCACCTGCCGGCTACGCCAGAACCAATCGGCAGACACTTGGGAATCACATGCCAGGCATTCCGGAGCCACCTCTCAGAGGTGCCAGAACAACATGCCGGACACTCCGGAATCACCTGCAGGGCATGCTGGAACCACGTGCTGGGTATGCCGGAACCACCTGCCGGACATGCCGGAACCACCTGCCGGACATTCCGGAACCACCGGCTCGACTCGCCAGAACCATTGCCCGACAAGCAAAATCACCTGCCGGCTACGCCAGAACCACTTGGCGAACACTCTGGTATCACCTGCCGGGCATGCCGGAACCACCTCTCAGAGGTGCCAGAACCACATGCCAGACACTCCAGAATCACCTGCCGGGCATGCCGGAACCACCTGCCGGACATGCCGGAACCACCGGCTCGACTCGCCGGAACCATTGCCGGACATGCAAAATCACCTGCCGGCTACGCCAGAACCACTTGGCGAACACTGCGGAATCACCTGCCGGGCATGGCGGAAGCACCTCTCAGACATGCCGGAACCAGATGCCAATGACAGCGGAAGCACCTGCCGAGCACGCCAGAACCACCTGCTCGACTCACCAAAACCACCTGCTGGACACGCCAAAATCACCTGCCGGCTACGCCAGAACCACTCGGCAGACACTCCGGAATCACATGCCAGGCATTCCGGAACCACCTCTCAGAGGTGCCAGAACCAAATGCTGGAGACTCCGGTATCACCTGCTGGGCATGCCGGAACCACCTCTCAGCGGTGCTAGAACCACATGCCGGACACTCCGGAATCACCTGCCGGGCATGCCGGAACCACCTGCCGGACACGCCTGAACCACCCTCCGAGCACGCCGGAACCACCTACTCGACTCGCCGGAACCACCTACCTGACACGCTAAAATCACCTTCCGGGTATGCCACAACCACTTGGTGGACACTCCGGAATCATCTGGCGGACATGCCAGAATCAGCTCTCAGACACACCAGAACCACGTGCCAGACACGCCGGAAGCACCTGCTGATCATGCCTGACCCAAATGCTCGACTTGCCAGAAACACCTGCCAGACACGCCAAAATCACCTGCCGGGTACGCCAGAACCAAGTGGCGGACACTCCGGAATCACCTTTCGGGCATGCCGGAACCAACTCTCAGACGTGCCAGAACCTCGTGCCGGACACGGCACAACCACCTGCCGGACAGACCGGAAACACCTGCTGGACACGCCGGAACCACCGGCTCGACTCGCCGGAACCACCGCCGGACATGCAAAATGACCTGCCGGCTACGCCAGAACCACTTGGCGAACACTCCGGAATCACCTGTCTGGCATGCCAGAACCACCTCTCAGACTTGCGAGAACCATGTTCCGGACATGCCGGTACCACCTGCCGAGTGTGCCGGAACCACCTGATCCACTCCCCAGAAACACCTGCTGGACACGCCAGAATCACCTGCCGGCTACGCCAGAACCACGCGGCAGACACTCAGGAACCACCTACCGGGCATGACGGAACCACCTCTCAGAGGTGCCAGAAGCACATGCCGGACACTCTGGAATCACCAGCCGGGCATGCCGGAACCATCTCTCAGATGTGCCAGAACCTTATTCCGGACACGCCGGTACCACCTGCCGAGCTCGACGGAACCACCTGCTGGACACGCCAAAATCACCTGCCGGCTACGCCAGAACCACTCGACAGACACTCCGGAATCACCTGCCGGGCTGGATGGAACCACCTGCCGGTCACGCCAACATCGCCTTTCAGCTATGCCAGAACCACTTGGCGGACACTCCGGAATCACCTGTCGGGCGTGCCGGAACCACCTCTCAGACTTGCCAGAACCATGTTCGGGACACGCCGGTACAACCTGGCGAGTATGCCGAAACCAGCTGATCCACTCCCCACAACCACCTAGTGGACTCGCCAAAATCAACTGCCGGCTACGCCAGAACCACTCGACAGACACTCCGGAATCGCATGCCAGGCATTCCGGAACCACCTCTCAGAGGTGCAAGAACCACATGCCGGACACTCCGGAATCACCTGCCAGGCATGCTGGAACCATCTCTCAGACGTGCCAGAACCATGAGCCTGAGATGCCAGAACCACTCCCCAAACAGACCGAAACCACCTGCCAGACCCGCCTGAACCCCCTGGCGAGCACTCCTGATCCACCTGCTGAACTAGCCGGAACCACATTCCAGACACGCCAAAATCACCTTCCGGCTACGCCACAACCATTTGGTGAACTCTTCGGAATCACCTGCCGGGCTGGCTCCAGAACCACTCGACAGACACTCCGGAACCACCTGCCGGGCATGCCGGAACCACCTCTCAGACTTGCCAGAACCATGTTCCGGACACGCCGGTACCACCTGCCGAGTGTGCCGGAACCACCTGATCCACTCACCAGAACCACCTGCTGGACACCCCAGAATCACCTGCCGGCTTCGCCAGAACCACTCGGCAGACACTCCGGAACCACCTGCCTGGCATGCCGGAACCACCTGCTGGACATCCCGGAACCACCGGCTCGACTCGCCAGAACCACTGCCGGACATGCAAAATCACCTGCCGGCTACGCCAGAACCACTTGGCGAACACTCCGGAATCACCTGTCTGGCATGCCACAACCACCTCTCAGACTTGCCAGAACCATGTTCCTGACACGCTGGTACCACCTGCCGAGTATGCCGGAACCACCTGATCCACTTCCCAGAACCACCTGCTGGACACGCCAGAATCACCTTCCGGCTACGCCAGAACCACTCGGCAGACACTCGGGAATCACATTCCAGGCATTCCGGAACCACCTCTCAGAGGTGTGAGAACCTAATGCCGGACACTCCGGTATCACCTGCCGGGCATGCCGGAACCACCTCTCAGAGGTGCCAGAACCACATGCCGGACACTCCGGAATCACCTGTCGGGCCAGCCGCAACCACCTCTCACACGTGACAAAACCATCTGCCTGAGATGCCGGAACCACACCCCGAACAGACCGAAACCACCTGCCAGACCCGCCGGAACCACCTGCCGAGCTCACCGGAAACACCTGCTGGACACGCCAAAATCACCTGCCGGCTACGCCAGAACCACTCGGCAGACACTCCGGAATCACATGCTGGGCATTCAAGAACCACCTCTCACAGGTGCCAGAAGCACATGCCGGACACTCCGCAATCACCTGCCGGGCATGCCGTCACCACGTGCTGGACATGCCGGAACCACCTGCCGGACATGCCGGAACCACCTGCCGGACATTCCGGAACCATGTGCTCGACTCGCCGGAACCATTGCCGGACATTGAAAATCACCTGCCGGCTACGCGAGAACCACTTGGCGAACACTCCAGTATCACCTGCCGGGCATGCCGGAACCACCTCTCAGAGGTGCCAAAACCACATGCCGGACACTCCGGAATCACCTGCCGGGCATGCCGGAACCACCTCTCAGTGGTGCCAGAACCACATGCCGGACACTCCGGAATCACCTGCTGGGCATGCCGGAACCATCTCTCAGACGTGCCAGAACCATGTTCCGGACACGCTGGTACCACCTACCCAGCTCGCCGGAACCACCTACTGGACACGCCATAATCACCTGCCGGCTACGCCAGAACCACACGGCAGACACTCCGGAATCACCTGCCGGGCTGGCTGGAACCACCTGCCGGTCACGCCAAAATCATTTTTCAGCTACGCCAGAACCACTTGGCGGACACTCCGGAATCATCTGCCGGAGATGCCAGAACCGGCTCTCAGACACACCAGATCCACGTGCCAGACTCGCCGGAAGCACCTGCTGAGCATGACTGAGCCAAATGCTCGACTTGCAAGAAACACCTGCCAGACACGCCAAAATCACCTGCCGGGTACGCCAGAACCACATGGCGGACACTCCGGAATCACCTGTCGGGCAAGCCGAAACCAACTCTCAGACGTGCCAGAACCACGAGAGGACACGCCAGAACCACCTGCCGGACAGACCGGAAACACCTGCTGGAAAGGCCAGAACCACTCGGCAGACACTCCGGAATCACATGCCAGGCATCCCAGAACCACATCTCAGAGGTGCCAGAACCAAATGCCGGACACTCCGGTATCACCTGCCGGGCATGCCAGAACAAGCTCTCAGAGGTGCCAGAACCACATGCCGGACACTCCGGAATCAACTGCCGGGCATGCCGGAACCACCTGATCCACACCCCGGAACCACCTGCTGGACATGCCGGAATCACCTGCCGGGCATGCTGGAACCACGTGCTGGACATGCCGGAATAAGCTGCCGGACATGCCGGAACCACCGGCTCGACTCGCCGGAACCATTGCCGGACATGCAAAATCACCTGCCGGCTACCCCAGAACCACTTGGCGAACACTCCGGTATCACCTGCCGGGCATGCCGGAACCACCTATCAGAGGTGCCAGAACCACATGCCGGACACTCCGGAATCACCTTCCGGGCATGCCGGAATCACATGCCGGGCATGCCAGAACCACCTGATCCACTCCACCAGAACCACCTGCTGGACATGCCGGAATCACCTGCCGGACATGCCGGAACCACCCGCTCGACTCGCCGGAACCATTGCCGGACATGCAAAATCACCTGCCCGCTACACCAGAACCACTTGGCGAACACTCTGGAATCACCTGCCGGGCATTGCGGAACCACGTCTCAGAGGTGCCAGAACCACATGCCAGACACTCCGGAATCACCGGCCGGGCATGCCGGAACCATCTATCAGACGTGCCAGAACCATGAGCCTGAGATGTCAGAACCAGTCCCCGACAAGACCGAAACCACCTGCCAGAACCGCCTGAACCCCCTGGCGAGCACGCCTGATCCACCTGCTCAACTAGCCGGAACCAACTTCCTGACACGCCAAAATCACCTGCCAGGTATACTAGAACCACTTGGTGGACACTCCGGAATCATCTGCCGGACATGCCAGAACCAGCTCTCAGACACACCAGAACCACGTGCCAGACACGCCGGAAGCACCAGCTGAGCATGCCTCAGCCACCTGCTTGACTCGCAAAATACACCTGTCGGACATGCCAAAATCACCTGCCGCGTACGCCAGAAACACGTGGCGGACGCTCCGGAATCACCTGTCGGGCGTGCCGGAACCACCTCTCAGACTTGCCAGAACCATGTTTTGGACACGCCGGTACCACCTGCCGAGTATGCCGGAACCAGCTGATCTACTCCCCAGAACCACATAGTGGACACGCCAAAACCAACTGCCGGCTACGCCAGAACCACTCGGCAGACACTCCGGAATCACCTGCCAGGCATTCCGGAACCACCTCTCAGAGGTGCCAGAACCACATGCCGGACACTCCGGAATCATCAGCCGGGCATGCCAGAACCATGTGCTGGACATGCCGGAACCACCTACCGGGCATGCAGTAACCACCTGCCGGACATCCCGTAACCACCGGCTCGACTCGCCGGAACCATTGCCGGACATGCAAAATCACCTGCCGGCTACGCGAGAACCACTTGGCGAACACTCCAGTATCACCTGCCGGGCATGCCGGAACCACCTCTCAGAGGTGCCAAAACCACATGCCGGACACTCCGGAATCACCTGCCGGGCATGCCGGAACCACCTCTCAGTGGTGCCAGAACCACATGCCGGACACTCCGGAATCACCTGCTGGGCATGCCGGAACCATCTCTCAGACGTGCCAGAACCATGTTCCGGACACGCTGGTACCACCTACCCAGCTCGCCGGAACCACCTACTGGACACGCCATAATCACCTGCCGGCTACGCCAGAACCACACGGCAGACACTCCGGAATCACCTGCCGGGCTGGCTGGAACCACCTGCCGGTCACGCCAAAATCATTTTTCAGCTACGCCAGAACCACTTGGCGGACACTCCGGAATCATCTGCCGGAGATGCCAGAACCGGCTCTCAGACACACCAGATCCACGTGCCAGACTCGCCGGAAGCACCTGCTGAGCATGACTGAGCCAAATGCTCGACTTGCAAGAAACACCTGCCAGACACGCCAAAATCACCTGCCGGGTACGCCAGAACCACATGGCGGACACTCCGGAATCACCTGTCGGGCAAGCCGAAACCAACTCTCAGACGTGCCAGAACCACGAGAGGACACGCCAGAACCACCTGCCGGACAGACCGGAAACACCTGCTGGAAAGGCCAGAACCACTCGGCAGACACTCCGGAATCACATGCCAGGCATCCCAGAACCACATCTCAGAGGTGCCAGAACCAAATGCCGGACACTCCGGTATCACCTGCCGGGCATGCCAGAACAAGCTCTCAGAGGTGCCAGAACCACATGCCGGACACTCCGGAATCAACTGCCGGGCATGCCGGAACCACCTGATCCACACCCCGGAACCACCTGCTGGACATGCCGGAATCACCTGCCGGGCATGCTGGAACCACGTGCTGGACATGCCGGAATAAGCTGCCGGACATGCCGGAACCACCGGCTCGACTCGCCGGAACCATTGCCGGACATGCAAAATCACCTGCCGGCTACCCCAGAACCACTTGGCGAACACTCCGGTATCACCTGCCGGGCATGCCGGAACCACCTATCAGAGGTGCCAGAACCACATGCCGGACACTCCGGAATCACCTTCCGGGCATGCCGGAATCACATGCCGGGCATGCCAGAACCACCTGATCCACTCCACCAGAACCACCTGCTGGACATGCCGGAATCACCTGCCGGACATGCCGGAACCACCCGCTCGACTCGCCGGAACCATTGCCGGACATGCAAAATCACCTGCCCGCTACACCAGAACCACTTGGCGAACACTCTGGAATCACCTGCCGGGCATTGCGGAACCACGTCTCAGAGGTGCCAGAACCACATGCCAGACACTCCGGAATCACCGGCCGGGCATGCCGGAACCATCTATCAGACGTGCCAGAACCATGAGCCTGAGATGTCAGAACCAGTCCCCGACAAGACCGAAACCACCTGCCAGAACCGCCTGAACCCCCTGGCGAGCACGCCTGATCCACCTGCTCAACTAGCCGGAACCAACTTCCTGACACGCCAAAATCACCTGCCAGGTATACTAGAACCACTTGGTGGACACTCCGGAATCATCTGCCGGACATGCCAGAACCAGCTCTCAGACACACCAGAACCACGTGCCAGACACGCCGGAAGCACCAGCTGAGCATGCCTCAGCCACCTGCTTGACTCGCAAAATACACCTGTCGGACATGCCAAAATCACCTGCCGCGTACGCCAGAAACACGTGGCGGACGCTCCGGAATCACCTGTCGGGCGTGCCGGAACCACCTCTCAGACTTGCCAGAACCATGTTTTGGACACGCCGGTACCACCTGCCGAGTATGCCGGAACCAGCTGATCTACTCCCCAGAACCACATAGTGGACACGCCAAAACCAACTGCCGGCTACGCCAGAACCACTCGGCAGACACTCCGGAATCACCTGCCAGGCATTCCGGAACCACCTCTCAGAGGTGCCAGAACCACATGCCGGACACTCCGGAATCATCAGCCGGGCATGCCAGAACCATGTGCTGGACATGCCGGAACCACCTACCGGGCATGCAGTAACCACCTGCCGGACATCCCGTAACCACCGGCTCGACTCGCCGGAACCATTGCCGGACATGCAAAATCACCTGCCGGCTACGCCAGAACCACTTGGCGAACACTCCGGAATCACCTGCCGGGCATGGCGGAACCACCTCTCAGACATGACGGAACCACATGCCAATCACACCGGAAGCACATGCCGAGCACGTCAGAACCACCTGCTCGACTCACCAAAACCACCTGCAGGACACGCCAAAATCACCCGCCGGCAATGCCACAGCCATTTGGTGAACTCTTCGGAATCACCTGCCGGGCTGGCTGGAACCACCTGCCTGTCATGCCAACATCACCTGCCAGCTATGCCAGAACCACTTGGCGGACACCATGGAAACACCTGTCGTGCCGGCCGGAACCACCTATCAGACTTGCAAGAACCATGTTCTGGACACGCTAGTACCACCTGCCGAGTATGCCGGAACCAGCTGATCCACTCCCCAGAACCACCTAGTAGACACGCCAAAATCAACTGCCGTCTACGCCGGAACCACCGGCTCGACTCGCCGGAACCACCGAGGGACATGCAAAATGACCTGCTGGCTACGCCAGAACCACTTGGCGGACACTCCGGAATCACCTGCCGGGCGTGCCGGAACCAACTCACAGACGTCCCAGAACCTCGTGCCTGTCACACCAGAACCACCTGCCGGACAACCTTAAACACCTGCTGCACACGCCAAAATCACCTGCCGGCTACGCCACAACCATTTGGTGAACTCTTCGGAATCACCTGCCGGACTGTCTGGAACCACCTGCCGGTCACGCCAACATCACCTGCCAGCTATGCCAGAACCACTTGGCGGACACCATGGAAACACCTGTCGGGCCGGCCGGAGCCACCTATCTGACGTGCCCGAACCTCGTGCCGGACACTCCAGAACCACCTGCCGGACAGACGGGCACCACCTGCTGGACACGCCGGAACCACCGGCTCGACTGGCCGGAACCACCGCCGGACATGCAAAATGACCTGCCGGCTACGCCAGAACCACTTGGCGAACACTCCGGAATCACCTGTCGGGCATGCGGGAACCCCCTCTCAGACTTGCCAGAACCATGTTCCGGACACGCCGGTACCACCTGCCGAGTATGCCGGAACCACCTGATCCACTCCTCAGAACCACCTGCTGGACATGCCAGAATCACCTGCCGGCTACGCCAGAACCACTCGGCAGACACTTGGGAATCACATGCCAGGCATTCCGGAACCACCTCTCAGACGTGCCAGAACCAAATCCCGGACAATCCGGTATCACCTGCCGGGCATGCCGGAACCACCTCTCAGATGTGCCAGAACCACATGCTGGACACTCCGGAATCACCTGCCGGGCATGCCGGAACAACCTGCTGGACATGCCGCAACCACCGGCTCGACTAGCTGGAACCATTGCCGGACATGCAAAATAACCTGCCGGCTACGATAGAACCATTTGGCGAACACTCCGGAATCACCTGCCGGGCATGGCGGAACCACCTCTCAGACATGCCGGAACCACATGCCATTGACACCGGAAGCACCTGCCGAGCACGCCAGAACCACCTGCTCGACTCGCCAAAACCACCTGCTGGACACGCCAAAATCACCTGACGGCTACACCACAACCATTTGGTGAACTCTTCGGAAGCACCTGCCGGGCTGGCTGGAACCACCTGCTGGTCACGCAAACATCACCTGCCAGCTATGCCACAACCACTTGGCGGACACCATGAAAACACCTGTCGGGCCGGCCGGAACCACCTATCAGACGTGCCAGAACCATGTGCCTATGATGCTGGAACCACACCCCTAACAGACCGGAACCACCTGCCAGACCCGCCTGAACCACCTGCCGAGCACCCCGGAACCACCTACTCGACTCTCTGGAACCACCTACCTGACACGCTAAAATCACCTGCCGGGTATGCCACAACCACTTGGTGGACACTCCGGAATCATCTGCCGGACATGCCAGAACCAGCTCTCAGACACACCAGAACCACGTGCCAGACACGCCGGAAGCACCTGCTGATCATGCCTGAGCCAAATGCTCGACTTGCAAGAAACACCTGCCAGACACGCCAAAATCACCTGCCCGGTACGCCACAACCACGTGGCGGACACTCCGGAATCACCTGTCGGGCATGCCGGAACAAACTCTCACACGTGCTAGAACCTCGTGCCGGACACGCCAGAAACACCTGCCGGACAGACCGGAACCACCTGCTGGACACGCCGGAACCAACGGCTCGACTCGCCGGAACCACCGCCGGACAAGGAAATGACCGGCCGGCTACGCCAGAACCAGTTGGCGAACACTCCGGAATCACCTGTCGGGCATGCCGGAACCACCTCTCAGTCTTGCCAGAACCATGTTCCGGACACGCTGGTACCACCTGCCGAGCTCGCCGGAACCACCTTCTGGACACGCCAAAATCACCTGCCGGCTACGCCAGAACCACTCGGCAGACACTCCGGAATCACCTGCCGGGCTGGCTGGAAGCACCTGCCGGTCACGCCAACATCACCTTTCAGCTACGCCAGAACCACTCGGCGGACACTCTGGAAACACCTGTCGGGCCGGCCGGAACCACCTCTCAGACGTGCCAGAACCATGTTCCGGACACGCAGGTACCAGCTGCCGAGTATGCCGGAACCACCTGATCCACTCCTCAGAGCCACCTGCTGGACACGCCAGAATCACCTGCCGACTATGCCAGAACCACTCGGCAGACACTCCATAACCACCTGCCGGGCATGCCGGAACCACCTCTCAGAGGTGCCAGAACCACATGCCGACTCTCCGGAATAACATGCCGGGCATGCCGGAACCACCTCTCAGAGGTGCCAGAACCACATGCCGGAAACTCCGGAGTCACCTGCCGGGCTGGCTGGAACCACCTGCAGGTCACGCCAACATCACCTTTCAGCTACGCCAGAACCACTTGGCGGACACTCCGGAAACACCTCTCCGGCCGGCCGGAACCACCTATCAGACGTGCCAGAACCATGTGCCTGAGATGCCGGAACCACTCCCCGAACAGACCGAAACCACCTGCCAGACCCGCCTGAACCCCCTGGCAAGCACGCCTGATCCACCTGCTCAACTAGCCGGAACCCCCTTCCTGACACGCCAAAATCACCTGCCGGCTACGCCACAACCATTTGGTGAACTCTTCGGAATCACCTGCCGGGCTGGCTCCAGAACCTCTCGGCAGAGACTCCGGAACCACCTGCCGGGCATGCAGGAACCACCTCTCAGACATGCCGGAACCACATGCCAATGACACCGGAAGCACCTGCCGAGCACGCCAGAACCACCTGCTCGACTCGCCAAAACCACCTGCTGGACATGCCAAAATCACCTGCCGGCTACTCCACAACCATTTGGTGAACTCTTCGGAATCACCTGTCGGGCGTGCCGGAACCACCTCTCAGACTTGCCAGAACCATGTTCTGGACACGCCGGTACCACCTGCCGAGTATGCCGGAACCAGCTGATCCACTACCCAGAACCACCTAGTGGACATGCCAAAATCAACTGCCGGCTATGCCAGAACCACTCGGCAGACACTCCGGAATCACAGGCCAGGCATTCCGGAACCACCTCTCAGAGCTGCCAGAACCACGTGCTGGACACTCCGGAATCACCTGCCGGGCATGCTGGAACCACGTGCTGAACATGCCGGAACCACCTGCCGGACATGCCGGAACCACCTGCCGGACATTCCGGAACCACCGGCTCGACTGCCCGGAACCATTGCCGGACATGCAAAATCACCTGCCGGCTACGCCAGAACTACTTGGCGAACACTCTGGTATCACCTGACGGGCATGCCGGAACCACCTCTCAGAGGTGCCAGAACCACATGCCGGACACTCCGGAATCACCTGCCGGGCATGCCGGAACCATCTCTCAGACTTGCCAGAACCATGTTCCGGACTTGCCGGAACCACCTGCCGAGCTCGCCGGAACCACCTGCTGGACACGCCAAAATCACCTGCCGGCTACGCCAGAACCACTCGGCAGACACTCGGGAATCACATGCCAGGCATTCCGGAACCACCTCTCAGAGATGTGAGAACCAAATGCCGGACACTCCGGTATCACCTGCCGGGCATTCCGGAACCACCTCTCAGAGGTGCCAGAACCACATGCCGGACACTGCGGAATCAACTGCCGGGCATGCCGGAACCACCTGATCCACACCCCGGAACCACCTGCTGGACATGCCGGAATCACCTGCCGGGCATGCTGGAACCACGTGCTGGACATGCCGGAATAAGCTGCCGGACATGCCGGAACCACCGGCTCGACTCGCCGGAACCATTGCCGGACATGCAAAATCACCTGCCGGCTACCCCAGAACCACTTGGCGAACACTCCGGTATCACCTGCCGGGCATGCCGGAACCACCTATCAGAGGTGCCAGAACCACATGCCGGACACTCCGGAATCACCTTCCGGGCATGCCGGAATCACATGCCGGGCATGCCGGAACCACCTGATCCACTCCACCAGAACCACCTGCTGGACATGCCGGAATCACCTGCCGGACATGCCGGAACCACCCGCTCGACTCGCCGGAACCATTGCCGGACATGCAAAATCACCTGCCCGCTACACCAGAACCACTTGGCGAACACTCTGGAATCACCTGCCGGGCATTGCGGAACCACGTCTCAGAGGTGCCAGAACCACATGCCAGACACTCCGGAATCACCGGCCGGGCATGCCGGAACCATCTATCAGACGTGCCAGAACCATGAGCCTGAGATGTCAGAACCAGTCCCCGACAAGACCGAAACCACCTGCCAGAACCGCCTGAACCCCCTGGCGAGCACGCCTGATCCACCTGCTCAACTAGCCGGAACCAACTTCCTGACACGCCAAAATCACCTGCCAGGTATACTAGAACCACTTGGTGGACACTCCGGAATCATCTGCCGGACATGCCAGAACCAGCTCTCAGACACACCAGAACCACGTGCCAGACACGCCGGAAGCACCAGCTGAGCATGCCTCAGCCACCTGCTTGACTCGCAAAATACACCTGTCGGACATGCCAAAATCACCTGCCGCGTACGCCAGAAACACGTGGCGGACGCTCCGGAATCACCTGTCGGGCGTGCCGGAACCACCTCTCAGACTTGCCAGAACCATGTTTTGGACACGCCGGTATCACCTGCCGAGTATGCCGGAACCAGGTGATCTACTCCCCAGAACCACATAGTGGACACGCCAAAACCAACTGCCGGCTACGCCAGAACCACTCGGCAGACACTCCGGAATCACCTGCCAGGCATTCCGGAACCACCTCTCAGAGGTGCCAGAACCACATGCCGGACACTCCGGAATCATCAGCCGGGCATGCCAGAACCATGTGCTGGACATGCCGGAACCACCTACCGGGCATGCAGTAACCACCTGCCGGACATCCCGTAACCACCGGCTCGACTCGCCGGAACCATTGCCGGACATGCAAAATCACCTGCCGGCTACGCCAGAACCACTTGGCGAACACTCCGGAATCACCTGCCGGGCATGGCGGAACCACCTCTCAGACATGACGGAACCACATGCCAATCACACCGGAAGCACATGCCGAGCACGTCAGAACCACCTGCTCGACTCACCAAAACCACCTGCAGGACACGCCAAAATCACCCGCCGGCAATGCCACAGCCATTTGGTGAACTCTTCGGAATCACCTGCCGGGCTGGCTGGAACCACCTGCCTGTCATGCCAACATCACCTGCCAGCTATGCCAGAACCACTTGGCGGACACCATGGAAACACCTGTCGTGCCGGCCGGAACCACCTATCAGACTTGCAAGAACCATGTTCTGGACACGCTAGTACCACCTGCCGAGTATGCCGGAACCAGCTGATCCACTCCCCAGAACCACCTAGTAGACACGCCAAAATCAACTGCCGTCTACGCCGGAACCACCGGCTCGACTCACCGGAACCACCGAGGGACATGCAAAATGACCTGCTGGCTACGCCAGAACCACTTGGCGGACACTCCGGAATCACATGCCGGGCGTGCCGGAACCAACTCACAGACGTCCCAGAACCTCGTGCCTGTCACACCAGAACCACCTGCCGGACAACCTTAAACACCTGCTGCACACGCCAAAATCACCTGCCGGCTACGCCACAACCATTTGGTGAACTCTTCGGAATCACCTGCCGGACTGTCTGGAACCACCTGCCGGTCACGCCAACATCACCTGCCAGCTATGCCAGAACCACTTGGCGGACACCATGGAAACACCTGTCGGGCCGGCCGGAGCCACCTATCTGACGTGCCCGAACCTCGTGCCGGACACTCCAGAACCACCTGCCGGACAGACGGGCACCACCTGCTGGACACGCCGGAACCACCGGCTCGACTGGCCGGAACCACCGCCGGACATGCAAAATGACCTGCCGGCTACGCCAGAACCACTTGGCGAACACTCCGGAATCACCTGTCGGGCATGCGGGAACCCCCTCTCAGACTTGCCAGAACCATGTTCCGGACACGCCGGTACCACCTGCCGAGTATGCCGGAACCACCTGATCCACTCCCCAGAACCACCTGCTGGACATGCCAGAATCACCTGCCGGCTACGCCAGAACCACTCGGCAGACACTTGGGAATCACATGCCAGGCATTCCGGAACCACCTCTCAGACGTGCCAGAACCAAATCCCGGACAATCCGGTATCACCTGCCGGGCATGCCGGAACCACCTCTCAGATGTGCCAGAACCACATGCTGGACACTCCGGAATCACCTGCCGGGCATGCCGGAACAACCTGCTGGACATGCCGCAACCACCGGCTCGACTAGCTGGAACCATTGCCGGACATGCAAAATAACCTGCCGGCTACGATAGAACCATTTGGCGAACACTCCGGAATCACCTGCCGGGCATGGCGGAACCACCTCTCAGACATGCCGGAACCACATGCCATTGACACCGGAAGCACCTGCCGAGCACGCCAGAACCACCTGCTCGACTCGCCAAAACCACCTGCTGGACACGCCAAAATCACCTGACGGCTACACCACAACCATTTGGTGAACTCTTCGGAAGCACCTGCCGGGCTGGCTGGAACCACCTGCTGGTCACGCAAACATCACCTGCCAGCTATGCCACAACCACTTGGCGGACACCATGAAAACACCTGTCGGGCCGGCCGGAACCACCTATCAGACGTGCCAGAACCATGTGCCTATGATGCTGGAACCACACCCCTAACAGACCAGAACCACCTGCCAGACCCGCCTGAACCACCTGCCGAGCACCCCGGAACCACCTACTCGACTCTCTGGAACCACCTACCTGACACGCTAAAATCACCTGCCGGGTATGCCACAACCACTTGGTGGACACTCCGGAATCATCTGCCGGACATGCCAGAACCAGCTCTCAGACACACCAGAACCACGTGCCAGACACGCCGGAAGCACCTGCTGATCATGCCTGAGCCAAATGCTCGACTTGCAAGAAACACCTGCCAGACACGCCAAAATCACCTGCCCGGTACGCCACAACCACGTGGCGGACACTCCGGAATCACCTGTCGGGCATGCCGGAACAAACTCTCACACGTGCTAGAACCTCGTGCCGGACACGCCAGAAACACCTGCCGGACAGACCGGAACCACCTGCTGGACACGCCGGAACCAACGGCTCGACTCGCCGGAACCACCGCCGGACAAGGAAATGACCGGCCGGCTACGCCAGAACCAGTTGGCGAACACTCCGGAATCACCTGTCGGGCATGCCGGAACCACCTCTCAGTCTTGCCAGAACCATGTTCCGGACACGCTGGTACCACCTGCCGAGCTCGCCGGAACCACCTTCTGGACACGCCAAAATCACCTGCCGGCTACGCCAGAACCACTCGGCAGACACTCCGGAATCACCTGCCGGGCTGGCTGGAAGCACCTGCCGGTCACGCCAACATCACCTTTCAGCTACGCCAGAACCACTCGGCGGACACTCTGGAAACACCTGTCGGGCCGGCCGGAACCACCTCTCAGACGTGCCAGAACCATGTTCCGGACACGCAGGTACCAGCTGCCGAGTATGCCGGAACCACCTGATCCACTCCTCAGAGCCACCTGCTGGACACGCCAGAATCACCTGCCGACTATGCCAGAACCACTCGGCAGACACTCCATAACCACCTGCCGGGCATGCCGGAACCACCTCTCAGAGGTGCCAGAACCACATGCCGACTCTCCGGAATAACATGCCGGGCATGCCGGAACCACCTCTCAGAGGTGCCAGAACCACATGCCGGAAACTCCGGAGTCACCTGCCGGGCTGGCTGGAACCACCTGCAGGTCACGCCAACATCACCTTTCAGCTACGCCAGAACCACTTGGCGGACACTCCGGAAACACCTCTCCGGCCGGCCGGAACCACCTATCAGACGTGCCAGAACCATGTGCCTGAGATGCCGGAACCACTCCCCGAACAGACCGAAACCACCTGCCAGACCCGCCTGAACCCCCTGGCAAGCACGCCTGATCCACCTGCTCAACTAGCCGGAACCCCCTTCCTGACACGCCAAAATCACCTGCCGGCTACGCCACAACCATTTGGTGAACTCTTCGGAATCACCTGCCGGGCTGGCTCCAGAACCTCTCGGCAGAGACTCCGGAACCACCTGCCGGGCATGCAGGAACCACCTCTCAGACATGCCGGAACCACATGCCAATGACACCGGAAGCACCTGCCGAGCACGCCAGAACCACCTGCTCGACTCGCCAAAACCACCTGCTGGACATGCCAAAATCACCTGCCGGCTACTCCACAACCATTTGGTGAACTCTTCGGAATCACCTGTCGGGCGTGCCGGAACCACCTCTCAGACTTGCCAGAACCATGTTCTGGACACGCCGGTACCACCTGCCGAGTATGCCGGAACCAGCTGATCCACTCCCCAGAACCACCTAGTGGACATGCCAAAATCAACTGCCGGCTATGCCAGAACCACTCGGCAGACACTCCGGAATCACAGGCCAGGCATTCCGGAACCACCTCTCAGAGCTGCCAGAACCACGTGCTGGACACTCCGGAATCACCTGCCGGGCATGCTGGAACCACGTGCTGAACATGCCGGAACCACCTGCCGGACATGCCGGAACCACCTGCCGGACATTCCGGAACCACCGGCTCGACTGCCCGGAACCATTGCCGGACATGCAAAATCACCTGCCGGCTACGCCAGAACTACTTGGCGAACACTCTGGTATCACCTGACGGGCATGCCGGAACCACCTCTCAGAGGTGCCAGAACCACATGCCGGACACTCCGGAATCACCTGCCGGGCATGCCGGAACCATCTCTCAGACTTGCCAGAACCATGTTCCGGACTTGCCGGAACCACCTGCCGAGCTCGCCGGAACCACCTGCTGGACACGCCAAAATCACCTGCCGGCTACGCCAGAACCACTCGGCAGACACTCGGAAATCACATGCCAGGCATTCCGGAACCACCTCTCAGAGATGTGAGAACCAAATGCCGGACACTCCGGTATCACCTGCCGGGCATTCCGGAACCACCTCTCAGAGGTGGCAGAACCACATGCCGGACACTCCGGAATCACCTGCCGGGCATGCCGGAACCACCTGCCGGACATGTCGGAACCACCGGCTCGACTCGCCGGAACCATTGCCGGACATGCAAAATCAACTGCCGGCTACGCCAGAACCACTTGGCGAACACTCCGGAATCACCTGCCGGGCATGGCGGAACCACCTCTCAGACATGCCGGAACCACATGCCAATGACACCGGAAGCACCTGCCGAGCACGCCAGAACCACCTGCTCGACTCGCCAAAACCACCTGCTGGACACGCCAAAATCACCTGCCGGCTACGCCACAACAATTTGGTGAACTCTTCGGAATCACATGCCGGGCTTGCTGGAACCACCAGCCGGTCATGCCAACATCACTTGCCAGCTATGCCAGAACCACTTGGCGGACACCATGGAAACACCTGTCGGGCCGGCCGGAACCACCTCTCAGACGTGCCAGAACCGTGTGCCTGATATGCCGGAACCACACCCCGAACAGACCGAAATCACATGTCAGACCCGCCAGAACCACCTGCCGAGCACGCCGGAACCACCTACTCGACTCGCTGGAACCACATACCTGACACGCTAAAATCACCTTCCGGGTATGCAACAACCACTTGTTGGACACTCCGGAATCATCTGCCGGACATGCCGGAACCAACGCTCTGACGTGCCATAACCTCGTGGCGGACACGCCAGAACCACCTGCCGGAAAGACCGGAAACTCCTGCTGGACACGCCAGAACCACTCGGCAGAAACTCCGGAATCACATGCCAGGCATTCCGGAACCACCTCTCAGAGGTGCCAGAACCAAATGCCGGACACTCCGGTATCACCTGCCGGGCATGCCAGACAACCTCTCAGAGGCGCCAGAATCACATGCCGGACACTCCGGAATCACCTGCCGGGCATGCCGGAACCACCTGATCCACTCCCCAGAACCACCTGCTGGACATGCCGGAATCACCTGCCGGAAATGCCGGAACCACCGGCTCGACTCGCCGGAACCATTGCCGGACATGCAAAATCACCTGCCGGCTACGCCAGAACCACTTGGCGAAGACTCCGGAATCACCTGCCGGGCATGGCGGAACCACCTCTCAGACATGCCGGAACCACATGCCAATGACACCGGAAGCACCTGCCGAGCACACCAGAACCACCTGTTCGACTCGCCAAAACCACCTGCTGGACACGCCAAAATCACCTGCCGGCTACGCCAGAACAACTCGGCAGACACTCCGGAACCACCTGCCGGGCATGCCGGAACCACCTCTCAGAGGTGCCAGAACCACATGCCGGACACTCCAGAATCACCTGCCGGGCATGCCGGAATCATCTCTCAGATGTGCCAGAACCATGTTCCGGACACGCCGGTACCACCTGCCGAGCTCGCCGGAAGCACCTCCTGGACACGCCAAAATCACCTGCCGGCTACGCCAGAACCATTCAGCAGACACTCCGGAATCACCTGCCGGACTGGCTGGAACCACCTGCCGGTCACGCCAACATGAACTTTCAGCTACGCCAGAACCACTTGGCGGACACTCCGGAAACACCTGTAGGGCCGGCCGGAACCACCTCTCAGACGTGCCAGATCCATGTGCCTGAGATGCCGGAACCACACCCCAAACAGACCGAAACCACCTGCAAGACCCGCCTGAACCCCCTGGCGAGCACGCCTGATCCACCTGCTCAACTAGCCGGAACCACCTTCCAGACACGCTAAAATCACCTGCCAGGTCTACCAGAACCACTTGGTGGACACTCCGGAATCATCTGCCGGAAATGCCAGAACCAGCCCTCTGACACACCAGAACCACGTGCCGGACACGCCGGAAGCACCTGCTGCTCATGCCTGAGCCACATGCTCGACTTGCAAGAAACACCTGCCAGACACGCCAAAATCACCTGCCGGGTACGCCAGAACCACGTGGCGGACACTCCGGAATCACCTGTCGGGCATGCCGGAACCAACTCTCAGACGTGCCAGAACCTCGTGTCGGTCACGCCAGAACCACCTGCCGGATAGACCGGAAACAACTGCCGGACACGCCGGAACCACCGGCTTTACTCGCCGGAACCACCGCTGGACATGCAAAATGACCTGCCGGCTACGCCAGAACCACTTGGCGAACACTCCGGAATCACCTGTTGTGCATGCCGGAACCACCTCTCAGACTTGCCAGAACCAGGTTTCGGACACGCCGGTACCACCTGCTGAGTATGCCGGAACCACCTGATCCACTCCCCAGAACCAGCTGCTGGACACCCCAGAATCACCTGCCGACTACGCCAGAACCACTCGGCAGACACTCCGGAACCACCTGCCGGGCATGCCGGAACCACCTCTCAGAGGTGCCAGAACCACATGCCGGACACTCCGGAATCACCTGCCGGGCATGCCGGAACCATCTCTCAGACGTGCCAGAACCATGTTCCGGACACGCCGGTACCACCTGCTGGACACACCAAAATCACCTGCCGGCTACGCCAGAACCACACGGCAGACACTCCGGAATCACCTGCCGGCCTGGCTGGAACCACCTGCCGGTCACGCCAACATGAACTTTCAGCTACGCCAGAAGCACTTGGCGGACACTCCGGAAACACCTCTCCGGCCGGCCGGAACCACCTCTCAGACGTGCCAGAACCATGTGCCTGAGATGCCGGAACCACTCCCCGAACAGACCGAAACCACCTGCAAGAAACGCCTGAACCCCCTGGCGAGCACGCCTGATCCACCTGCTCAACTAGCCGGAACCAACTTCCTGACATGCCAAAATAACCTGCCGGCTACGCCACAACCATTTGGTGAACTCTTCGGAATCACCTGCCGGGCTGGCTCCAGAACCACTCGACAGACACTCCGGAACCACCTGCCGGGCATGCCGGAACCACATCTCAGACATGCCGGAACCACATGCCAATGACACCGGAAGCACCTGCCGAGCACGCCAGAACCACCTGCTCGACTCGCCAAAACCACCTGCTGGGCACGCCAAAATCACTTGCTGGCTACGCCACAACCATTTGGTGAACTCTTCGGAATCACCTGCCGGGCTTGCTGGAACCACCTGCCGGTCACGCCAACATCAACTTTCAGCTACGCCAGAACCACTCGGCAGACACTCGGGAATCACATGCCAGGCATTCCGGAACCACCTCTCAGAGGTGTGAGAACCAAATGCCGGACACTCCGGTATCACCTGCCGGGCATGCCGGAACCACCTCTCAGAGGTGCCAGAACCACATGCCGGATACTCCGGAAACACCTGCCGGGCATTCCGGAACCACCTGCCGGACATGTCGGAACCACCGGCTCGACTCGCCGGAACCATTGCCGTACATGCAAAATCACCTGCCGGCTACGCCAGAACCACTTGGCGAACACTCCGGAATCACCTGCCGGGCTTGCTGGAACCACCTGCCGGTCATGCCAACATCACTTGCCAGCTATGCCACAGCCACTTGGCGGACACCATGGAAACACCTGTCGGGCCGGCCGGAACCACCTCTCAGACGTGCCAGAACCATGTGCCTGAGATGCCGGAACCACACCCCGAACAGACCGAAACCACCTGCCAGACCCGCCTGAACCACCTGCCGAGCACGCCGGAACCACCTACCTGACACGCTAAAATCACCTGCCGGGTATGCCACAACCACTTGGTGGACACTCCGGAATCATCTGCCGGACATGCCAGAACCAGCTCTCAGACACACCAGAACCACGTACCAGACACGCCGGAAGCACCTGCTGATCATTCCTGAGCCAAATGCTCGACTTGCAAGAAACACCTGCCAGACACGCCAAAATCACCTGCCGGGTACGCCAGAACCACGTGGCGGACACTCCGGAATCACCTGTCGGGCGTGCCCGAAGCACCTGTCAGACTTGCCAGAACCATGCTCTGGACACGCCGGTACCAACTGCCGAGTATGCCGGAACAAGCTGATCCACTCCCCAGAACCACCTAGTGGACACGCCAAAATCAACTGCCGTCTACGCCGGAACCACCGGCTCGACTCACCGGAACCACCGCCGGACATGCAAAATGACCTGCCGGCTACGCCAGAACCACTTGGCGAACACTCCGGAATCACCTGTCGGGCATGCCGGAACCACCTCTCAGACTTGCCAGAACCATGTTCCGGACACGCCGGTACCACCTGCCGAGTGTGCCGGAACCACCAGATCCACTCCCCAGAACCACCTGATGGACACCCCAGAATCACCTGCCGGCTTCGCCAGAACCACTCGGCAGACACTCCGGAACCACCCGCCGGGCATGCCGGAACCACCTCTCAGAGGTGGCAGAAGCACATGACGGACACTCCGGAATCACCTCCCGGGCATGCCGGAACCACCTGCCGGACATGCCGGAACCGCCGGCTCGACTCGCCGGAACCATTGCCGGACATGCAAAATAACCTGCCGGCTACGCCAGAACCACTCGGCAGACACTCCGGAACCACCTGCCGGGCATGCCGGAACCACCTCTCAGAGGTGCCAGAACCACATGCCGGACACTCCGGAATCACCTGCCGGGCATGCCGGAACCATCTCTCAGACGTGCCAGAACCATGTTCCGGACACGCCGGTACCACCTGCCGAGCTCGCCGGAACCACCTGCTGGACACGCCAAAATCACCTGGCGGCCACGCCGGAACCACACGGCAGACACTCCGGAATCACCTGCCGGGCTGGCTGGAACCACCTGCCGGGCACGCCAACATCACCTTTCAGCTACGACAGAACCACTTGGCAGACACTCCGGAAACACCTCTCCGGCCGGCCGGAACCACCTCTAAGACGTGCCAGAACCATGTGCCTGAGATGTCGGAACCACTCCCCGAACTGACCAAAACCACCTGCGAGAAACGCCTGAACCCCCTGGCGAGCACGCCTGATCCACCTGCTCAACTAGCCGGAACGAGCTTCCTGACACGCCAAAATCACCTGCCGGCTACGCCACAACCATTTGGTGAACTCTTCGGAATCACCTGCCGGGCTGGCTCCAGAACCACTCGGCAGACACTCCGGAACCACCTGCCGGGCATGCCGGAACCACCTCTCAGACATGCCGGAACCACATGCCAATGACACCGGAAGCACCTGCCGAGCACGCCACAACCACCTGCTCGACTCGCCAAAACCACTTGCTGGACTCGCCAAAATCACCTGCCGGCTACGCCACAACCATTTGGTGAACTCTTCGGAATCACCTGCCGGGCTTGCTGGAACCACCTGCCGATCAAGCCAACATCACCTGCCAGCTATGCCAGAACCAGTTGGCAGACACCATGGAAACACCTGTCGGGCCGGCAGGAACCACCTCTCAGACGTGCCAGAACCATGAGCCTGAGATGCCGGAACCACTCCCTGAACAGACCGAGACCACCTGCCAGACCCGCCTGAACCACCTGCCGAGCACGCCGGAACGACCTACTCGACTCGCCGGAACCACCTACCTGACACGCTAAAATCACCTTCCGGGTATGCCACAACCACTTGGTGGACACTCCGGAATCATCTGCCGGACATGCCAGAACCAGCTCTCAGACACACCAGAACCACGTACCAGACACGCCGGAAGCACCTGCTGATCATTCCTGAGCCAAATGCTCGACTTGCAAGAAACACCTGCCAGACACGCCAAAATCACCTGCCGGGTACGCCAGAACCACGTGGCGGACACTCCGGAATCACCTGTCGGGCGTGCCCGAAGCACCTGTCAGACTTGCCAGAACCATGCTCTGGACACGCCGGTACCAACTGCCGAGTATGCCGGAACAAGCTGATCCACTCCCCAGAACCACCTAGTGGACACGCCAAAATCAACTGCCGTCTACGCCGGAACCACCGGCTCGACTCACCGGAACCACCGCCGGACATGCAAAATGACCTGCCGGCTACGCCAGAACCACTTGGTGAACACTCCGGAAACACCTGTCGGGCATGCCGGAACCACCTCTCAGACTTGCCAGAACCATGTTCCGGACACGCCGGTACCACCTGCCGAGTGTGCCGGAACCACCTCTCAGACGTACCAGAACCACATGCCGGACACTACGGAATCACCTGCCGGGCATGCTGGAACCACATGCTGGACATGCCGCAACCACCTGCCGGACATGCCGGAACCACATGCCGGACATTCCGGAACCACCGGCTCGACTCGCCGGAACCATTGCCGGTCATGCCAAATCACCTGCCGGCTACGCCAGAACCACTTAGCGAACACTCCGGGATCACCTGCCGGGCATGCCGGAACCACCTCTCAGAGGTGCCAGAACCACATGCCGGACACTCCGGAATCACCTGCCGGGCATGCCGGAACCACCTGCCGGACATGCCGGAACCACCGGCTCGACTCGCCGGAACCATGGCCGGACATGCAAAATCACCTGCCGGCTATGCCAGAACCACTTGGGGAACACTCCGGAATCACCTGCCGGGCATGGCGGAACCACCTGCTCGACTCGCGAAAACGACCTGGTGGACACGCCTAAATCACCTTCCGGCTATGCCACAGCCATTTGGTGAACACTTCGGAATCACCTGCTGGACACGCCGGAACCACCGGCTCGACTCGCCGGAACCACCGCCCGACATGCAAAATGACCTGCCGGCTACGCCAGAACCACACGGTAGACACTCCGGAAACACCTCTCCGGCCGGCCGGAACCACCTCTCAGACATGCCAGAACCATGTGCCTGACATGCCGGATCCACTCCCCGAACAGACCGAAACCACCTGCCAGACCCGCCTGAACCACCTGCCGAGCACGCCGGAACCACCTACTCGACTCGCTGGAACCACCTACCTGACACGCTAAAATCACCTGCCGGGTATGCAACAACCACTTGGACACTCCGGAATCATCTGCCGGACATGCCGGAACCAACGCTCTGACGTGCCATAACCTCGTGGCGGACACGCCAGAACCACCTGCCGGAAAGACCGGAAACTCCTGCTGGACACGCCAGAACCACTCGGCAGAAACTCCGGAATCACATGCCAGGCATTCCGGAACCACCTCTCAGAGGTGCCAGAACCAAATGCCGGACACTCCGGTATCACCTGCCGGGCATGCCAGACAACCTCTCAGAGGCGCCAGAATCACATGCCGGACACTCCGGAATCACCTGCCGGGCATGCCGGAACCACCTGATCCACTCCCCAGAACCACCTGCTGGACATGCCGGAATCACCTGCCGGAAATGCCGGAACCACCGGCTCGACTCGCCGGAACCATTGCCGGACATGCAAAATCACCTGCCGGCTACGCCAGAACCACTTGGCGAAGACTCCGGAATCACCTGCCGGGCATGGCGGAACCACCTCTCAGACATGCCGGAACCACATGCCAATGACACCGGAAGCACCTGCCGAGCACACCAGAACCACCTGTTCGACTCGCCAAAACCACCTGCTGGACACGCCAAAATCACCTGCCGGCTACGCCAGAACAACTCGGCAGACACTCCGGAACCACCTGCCGGGCATGCCGGAACCACCTCTCAGAGGTGCCAGAACCACATGCCGGACACTCCAGAATCACCTGCCGGGCATGCCGGAATCATCTCTCAGATGTGCCAGAACCATGTTCCGGACACGCCGGTACCACCTGCCGAGCTCGCCGGAAGCACCTCCTGGACACGCCAAAATCACCTGCCGGCTACGCCAGAACCATTCAGCAGACACTCCGGAATCACCTGCCGGACTGGCTGGAACCACCTGCCGGTCACGCCAACATGAACTTTCAGCTACGCCAGAACCACTTGGCGGACACTCCGGAAACACCTGTAGGGCCGGCCGGAACCACCTCTCAGACGTGCCAGATCCATGTGCCTGAGATGCCGGAACCACACCCCAAACAGACCGAAACCACCTGCAAGACCCGCCTGAACCCCCTGGCGAGCACGCCTGATCCACCTGCTCAACTAGCCGGAACCACCTTCCAGACACGCTAAAATCACCTGCCAGGTCTACCAGAACCACTTGGTGGACACTCCGGAATCATCTGCCGGAAATGCCAGAACCAGCCCTCTGACACACCAGAACCACGTGCCGGACACGCCGGAAGCACCTGCTGCTCATGCCTGAGCCACATGCTCGACTTGCAAGAAACACCTGCCAGACACGCCAAAATCACCTGCCGGGTACGCCAGAACCACGTGGCGGACACTCCGGAATCACCTGTCGGGCATGCCGGAACCAACTCTCAGACGTGCCAGAACCTCGTGTCGGTCACGCCAGAACCACCTGCCGGATAGACCGGAAACAACTGCCGGACACGCCGGAACCACCGGCTTTACTCGCCGGAACCACCGCTGGACATGCAAAATGACCTGCCGGCTACGCCAGAACCACTTGGCGAACACTCCGGAATCACCTGTTGTGCATGCCGGAACCACCTCTCAGACTTGCCAGAACCAGGTTTCGGACACGTCGGTACCACCTGCTGAGTATGCCGGAACCACCTGATCCACTCCCCAGAACCAGCTGCTGGACACCCCAGAATCACCTGCCGACTACGCCAGAACCACTCGGCAGACACTCCGGAACCACCTGCCGGGCATGCCGGAACCACCTCTCAGAGGTGCCAGAACCACATGCCGGACACTCCGGAATCACCTGCCGGGCATGCCGGAACCATCTCTCAGACGTGCCAGAACCATGTTCCGGACACGCCGGTACCACCTGCTGGACACACCAAAATCACCTGCCGGCTACGCCAGAACCACACGGCAGACACTCCGGAATCACCTGCCGGCCTGGCTGGAACCACCTGCCGGTCACGCCAACATGAACTTTCAGCTACGCCAGAAGCACTTGGCGGACACTCCGGAAACACCTCTCCGGCCGGCCGGAACCACCTCTCAGACGTGCCAGAACCATGTGCCTGAGATGCCGGAACCACTCCCCGAACAGACCGAAACCACCTGCAAGAAACGCCTGAACCCCCTGGCGAGCACGCCTGATCCACCTGCTCAACTAGCCGGAACCAACTTCCTGACACGCCAAAATAACCTGCCGGCTACGCCACAACAATTTGGTGAACTCTTCGGAATCACCTGCCGGGCTGGCTCCAGAACCACTCGACAGACACTCCGGAACCACCTGCCGGGCATGCCGGAACCACATCTCAGACATGCCGGAACCACATGCCAATGACACCGGAAGCACCTGCCGAGCACGCCAGAACCACCTGCTCGACTCGCCAAAACCACCTGCTGGGCACGCCAAAATCACTTGCTGGCTACGCCACAACCATTTGGTGAACTCTTCGGAATCACCTGCCGGGCTTGCTGGAACCACCTGCCGGTCACGCCAACATCAACTTTCAGCTACGCCAGAACCACTCGGCAGACACTCGGGAATCACATGCCAGGCATTCCGGAACCACCTCTCAGAGGTGTGAGAACCAAATGCCGGACACTCCGGTATCACCTGCCGGGCATGCCGGAACCACCTCTCAGTGGTGCCAGAACCACATGCCCGATTCTCCGGAATCACCTGCCGGGCATTCCGGAGCCACCTGCCGGACATGTCGGAACCACCGGCTCGACTCGCCGGAACCATTGCCGTACATGCAAAATCACCTGCCGGCTACGCCAGAACCACTTGGCGAACACTCCGGAATCACCTGCCGGGCATGGCGGAACCACCTCTCAGACATGCCGGAACCACATGCCCATGACACCGGAAGCACCTGCCGAGCACTCCAGAACCACCTGCTCGACTCGCCAAAACCACCTGCTGGACACGCCAAAATCACCTGCCGGCTATGCCACAACCATTTGGTGAACTCTTCGGATTCACCTGCCGGGCTGGCTGGAACCACCTGCCGGTCACGCCAACATCACTTGCCAGCTAGGCCAGAACCACTTGGCAGACACCATGGAAACACCTGTCAAGCCTGCCGGAACCACCTCTCAGACGTGCCAGAACCATGTGACTGAGATGCCGGAACCACACCCCGAAGAGACCGAAACCACCTGCCAGACCCGCCTGAACCACCTGCCGAGCACGCCGGAACCACCTACTCGACTTGCCGGAACCACCTACCTGACACGCTAAAATCACCTTCCGGGTATGCCACAACCACTTGGTGGACACTCCGGAATCATCTGCCGGACATGCCAGAACCAGCTCTCAGACACACCAGAACTACGTGCCAGACACGCCAGAAGCACCTGCTGAGCATGCCTGAGCCAAATGCTCGACTTGCAAGAAACACCTGCCAGACATGCCAAAATCACCTGCCGGGTACGCCAGAACCACGTGGCGGACACTCCGGAATCACCTGTCGGGCATGCCGGAACCAACTCTCAGACGTGCCAGAACCTCGTGCCGGTCACCCAAGACCACCTGCCGGACAGACCGGAAACACCTGCTGGACACGCCGGAACCACCGGCTCGACTCGCCGGAACCACCGCCGGACATGCAAAATGGCCTGCCGGCTACGCCAGAACCACTTGGCGAACACTCCGGACTCACCTGTCGGGCATGCCGGAACCGCCTCTCAGACTTGCCAGAACCATGTTCCGGACACGCCGGTACCACCTGCCGAGTATGCCGGAACCACATGATCCACTCCCCAGAACCACCTGCTGGACACTCCAGAATCACCTGCCGACTACGCCAGAACCACTCGGCAGAAACTCCGGAACCACCTGCCGGGCATGCCGGAACCACCTCTAAGAGGTGCCAGAACCACATGCCGGACACTCCGGAATCACCTGCGGGGCATGCCAGAACCACCTCTCAGAGGTGCCAGAAACACATGCCGGACACTCCTCAATCACCTGCCGGGCATGCCGGTACCATCTCTCAGACGAGCCAGAACCATGTTCCGGACACGCTGGTACCACCTGCTGAGCTCGCCGGAACCACCTGCTGGACTCGCCAAAATCACCTGCCAGCTACGCATGAACCACATGGCAGACAGTCCTGAATCACCTGCCGGGCTGGCTGGAACCACCTGCTGGTCACGCCAACATCACCTTTCAGCTACGCCAGAACCACTGGCGGACACTCCGGAAACACCTCTCCGGCCGGCCGGAACCACCTCTCAGACGTGCCAGAACAATGTTCCTGAGATCCTGGAACCACTCCCCGAACAGACCGAAACCACCTGCCAGACCCGCCTGAACCCCCTGGCGAGCACGCCTGATCCACCTGCTCAACTAGCCGGAACCACCTTCCTGACACGCCAAAATCACCTGCCGTCTACGCCACATCCATTTGGTGAACTCTTCGGAATCACCTGCCGGGCTGGCTCCAGAACCACTCGGCAGACTCTCCGGAACCACCTGCCGGGCATGCTGGAACCACCTCTCAGACATGCCGGCACCACATGCCAATAACACCCGAAGCACCTGCCGAGCACGCCAGAACGAACTGCTCGACTTGCCAAAACCACCTGCTGGACACGCCAAAATCACCTGCCGGCTACGCCACAACCATTTGGTGAACTCTTTGGAATCACTTGCCGGGCTTGCTGGAACCACCTGCCAGTCACGCCAACATCACCTGCCAGCTATGCCAGAACCACTTGGCGGACACCATGGAAACACCTGTCGGGCCGGCCGGAACCACCTCTCAGACGTGCCAGAACCATGTGCCAGAGATGCCGGAACCACTCCCCGAACAGACCGAAACCACCTGCCAGACCCGCCTGAAGCCCCTGGCAAGCACGCCTGATCCACCTGCTCAACTAGCTGGAACGAACTTCCTGACACGGCAAAATCACCTGCCAGGTATACAAGAACCACTTGGTGGACACTCCGGAATCATCTGCCGGACATGCCAGAACCAGCTCTCAGACACACCAGAACCACGTGCCAGACACGCCGGAAGCACCTGCTGATCATTCCTGAGCCAAATGCTCGACTTGCAAGAAACACCTGCCAGTCACGCCAAAATCACCTGCCGGGTACGCCAGAACCACGTGGCGGACACTCCGGAATCACCTGTCGGGCATGCCGGAACCACCTCTCAGACGTGCCAGAGCCTCGTGCCGGTCACGCCAGAACCACCTGCCGGACACGCCGGAACCACAGGCTCCACTCGCCGGAACCACCGTCGGACATGCAAAATGACCTGCTGGCTACGCCAGAACCACTTGGCCAACACTCCGGAATCAACTGTCGGGCATGCCGGAACCACCTCTCAGACTTGCCAGAACCATGTTCCTGACACGCCGCTACCACCTGCCGGGCATGCCGGAACCACCTCTCAGAGGTGACAGAACCACATGCCGGACACTCCGGAATCACCTGCCGGGCATGCCAGAACCATTCTCAGACGTGCCAGAACCATGTTCCGGACACGCTGGTACCACCTGCCGAGCTCGCCGGAACCACCTGCTGGACATGCCTAAATCACCTGACAGCTACGCCAGAACCACACGGCAGATACTCGGGAATCACCTGCCGGGCTGGCTGGAACCAACTGCCGGTCATGCCAACATCACCGTTCAGCTACGCCAGAACCACTTGGTGGACACTCCGGAAACACCTCTCCGGCCGGCCAGAACCACCTCTCAGCCGTGCCAGAACCATGTGCCTGAGATGCCGGAACCACTCCACGAAAAGACCGAAACCACCTGCCAGACCCTCCTGAACCCACTGGTGAGCACGCCTGATCCACCTGCTCAACTAGCCGGAACCACCTTCCTGACACGTCAAAATAACCTGCCGGCTACGCCACAACCATTTGGTGAACTCTTCGGAATCACCTGCCGGGCTGGCTCCAGAACCACTCGGCAGACTCTCCGGAACCACCTGCCGGGCATACCGGAACCACCTCTCAGACATGCCGGAACCACATGCCAATGACACCGGAAGCACCTGCCGAGCACGCCAGAACCACCTGCTCGACTCGCCAAAACCACCTGCTGGACTTGCCAAAATCACCTGCCGGCTACGCCACAACCATTTGGTGAACTCTTCGGAATCACCTGCCGGGCTTGCTGAAACCACCTGCTGGTCACGCCAACATCACCTGCCAGCTAGGCCAGAACCACTTGGCGGACACCATGGAAACACCAGTCTGTCCGGCCGCAACCACCTCTCAGACGTGCCAGAACCATGAGCCTGAGATGCCGGAACCACTGCCCGAACAGACCGAAAACACCTGCCAGACCCGCCTGAACCCCCTGGCAAGCACACCTCATCCACCTGTTCAACAAGCCGGAACCAACTTCCTGACACGCCAAAATCACCTGCCACGTATACAAGAACCACTTGGTGGACACTCCGGAATCATCTGCCGGACATGCCAGAACCAGCTCTCAGAGACACCAGAACCACGTGCCAGAGACGCGGGAAGCACCAGCTGAGCATGCCTGAGCCACCTGTTCGACTCGCAAGAAATACCTGTCGGACATGCCAAAATCACCTGCCGGGTACGCCAGAAACACTTGGCGGACGCTCCGGAATCACTTGTCGGGCGTGCCGGAACCACCTCTCACACTTGCCAGAACCATGTTCTGGACACGCCGGTACCACCTGCCGAGTAAGCCGGAACCAGCTGATCAACTCCTCAGAACCACCTAGTGGACACGCCAAAATCAACCTCCGGGTACGCGAGAACCACTCAGCAGACACTCCGGAATCAAAGGCCAGGCATTCCGGAACCACCTCTCAGAGGTGCCAGAACCACATGCCGGACACTCCGGAATCACCTGCAGGGCATGCTGGAACCACGTGAGGGACATGCCGGAAACACTTGCCGGACATGCCGGAACCACCTGCCGGACATTCCGGAACCACCGGCTCGACTCGCCGGAACCACTGCCGGACATGCAAAATCACCTGCCGGCTACGCCAGAACCACTTGGCGAACACTCCGGAATCACCTGCCGGGCATGGCGGAACCACCTCTCAGACATGCCGGAACCAGATGCCAATGACATCGGAAGCACCTGCCGAGCACGCCGGAACCACCTGCTCGAGTCACCAAAACCACCTGCTGGACACGCAAAAATCACCTGCCGGCTACGCCAGAACCACTCGGCAGACACTCCGGAATCACATGCCAGGCATTCCGGAACCACCTCTCAGAGGTGCCAGAACCAAATGCCAGAGACTCCGGTATCACCTGCCGGGCATGCCGGAACCACCTGCCGGACACGCCTGAACCACCTGACGAGCACGCCCGAACCACCTACTGAACTCACCGAACCACCTACCTGACACGCTAAAATCACCTGCCGGGTATGCCGCAACCACTTGGTGGACACTAAGGAATCATCTGCCGGACATGCCAGAACCAGCTCTCAGACACACCAGAACCACGTGCCAGACACGCCGGAAGCACCTGCTGAGCATGCCTGAGCCAAATGCTCGACTTGCAAGAAACACCTGCCAGACACGCCAAAATCACCTGCCGGGTACGCCAGAACCACGTGGCGGACACTCAGGGATGACCTGTCGGGCATGCCGGAACCAACTCTCAGACGTGCCAGAACCTCGTGCCGGTCACGCCAGAACCACCTGCCGGACAGACCAGAAACAACTGCTGGATACGCCGGAACCACCGGCTCGACTCGCCGGAACCACAGCCGGACATGCAAAATGACCTCCCGGCTACGCCAGAACCACTTGGCGAACACTCCGGAATCACCTGTCGGGCATGCCGGAACCACCTCTCAGACTTGCCAGAACCATGTTCCGGACACGCCGGTACCACCTGCCGAGTATGCCGGAACCACTTGATCCACTCCCCAGAACCACCTGCTGGATACGCCAGAATCACCTGCCGGCTACTCCAGAACCACTCTGCGGACACTCCGTTATCACCTGCCGGGCATGCCGGAACCACCTCTCAGATGTGCCAGAACCACATGCCGGACACTCCGGAATCACCTGCGGGGCATGTCGGAACCACCTGCAGGACATGCCGGAACCACCGGCTCGACTCGCCAGAACCACTGCCGGACATGCAAAATCACCTGCCGGCTACGCCAGAACCACTTGGCGAACACTCCGGTATCACCTGCCGGGCATGCCGGGACCACCTCTCAGATGTGCCAGAACCACATGCCGGACACTCCGGAATCACCTGCCGGGCATGCCGGGACCACCTCTCAGATGTGCCAGAACCACATGCCGGACACTCCGGAATCACCTGCCGGGCATGCCGGAACCATCTCTCAGACTTGCCAGAACCATGTTCCGGACATGCCGGAACCACCTGCCGAGCTCGCCGGAACCACCTGCTGGACACGCAAAATCACCTGCCGGCTACTCCAGAACCACTCGGCAGACACTCGGGAATCACATGCCAGGCATTCCGGAACCACCTCTCAGAGGTGTGAGAACCAAATGCCGGACACTCCGGTATCACCTGCCGGGCATGCCGGAACCACCTCTCAGAGGTGCCAGAACCACATGCCGGACACTCCTGAATCACCTGCCGGGCATGACGGAACCATCTCTCAGACGTGCCAGAACCATGTTCCGGACATGCTGGTACCACCTGCCGAGCTCGCCGGAACCACATGCTGGACACGCCAAAATCACCTGCCAGCTATGCCAGAACCACACGGAAGACACTCCGGAAGCACCTGCCGGGCTGGCTGGAACCACGTGCTGGTCACGCCAACATCACCTTTCAGCTACGCCATAACCACTTGGCGGACACTCCGGAAACACCTCTCCGGCCGGCCGGAACCACCTCTCAGACGTGCCAGAACCATGTGCCTGAGATGCCGGAACCACTCCCCGAACAGACCGAAACCACCTGCCAGACGCGCCTGATCACCCTGGCGAGCACGCCTGATCCACCTGCTCAACTAGCCGGAACCAACTTCCTGACACGCCAAAATCACCTGCCGGCTACGCCACAACCATTTGGTGAACTCTTCGGAATCAACTGCCGGCCTGGCTCCAGAACCACTCGGCAGACACTCCGGAACCACCTGCCGGGCATGCCGGAACCACCTCTAAGACATGCCGGAACCACATGCCAATGACACCGGAAGCACCTCCCGAGCACGCCAGAACCACCTGCTCGACTGGCCAAAACCACCTGCTGGACACGCCAAAATCACCTGCTGGCTACGCCACAACCATTTGGTGATCTCTTCGGAATCACCTGCCGGGCTTGCTGGAACCACCTGCCGGTCACGCCAACATCACCTGCCAGCTATGCCAGAAGCACTTGGCAGACACCATGGAAACACCTGTCGGGCTGGCCAGAACCACCTCTCAGACGTGCCAGAACCATGAGCCTGAGATGCCAGAACCACTCCCCGAACAGACCGAAACCACCTGCCAGACCCGCCTGAACCCCCTGGCAAGCACGCCTGATCCACCTGCTCAACTGGCCGGAAGCAACTTCCTGACACGCCAAAATCTCCTGCCAGGTATACAAGAACCACTTGGTGGACACTCCGGGATCATCTGACGGACATGCCAGAACCAGCTCTCAGACACACCAGAACCACGTCCCAGAGACGCCGGAAGCACCAGCTGAGCATGCCTGAGCCACCTGCTCGACTCGCAAGATACACCTGTCGGACATGCCAAGATCACCTGCAGGGTACGCCAGAAACACTTGGCGGACGCTCCGGAATCACCTGTCAGGCGTGCCGGAACCACCTCTCAGACTTGCCAGAACCATGTTCTGGACACGCCGGTACCACCTGCCGAGTATGCCGGAACCAGCTGATCCACTCCACAGAACCACCTAGTGGACACGCCAAAATCAACTGCCGGCTACGCCAGAACCACTCGGCAGACACTCCGGAATCACATGCCAGGCATTCCGGAACCAACTCTCAGAGGTGCCAGAACCACATGCCGGACACTCCGGAATCACCTGCAGGGCATGACGGAACCACGTGCTGGACATGCCGGAACCACCTGCCGGACATGCCGGAACCACCTGCCGAACATTCCGGAACCACCGGCTTGACTCGCCGGAACCATTGCCGGACATGCAATATCACCTGTCGGCTACGCCAGAACCACTTGGCGAACACTCTGGTATCACCTGCCGGGCATGCCGGAACCACCTCTCAGAGGTGCCAGAACCACATGCCAGACACTCCAGAATCACCTGCCGGGCATGCCGGAACCACCTGCCAGACATGACGGAACCACCGGCTCGACTCGCCGGAACCATTGCCGGACATGCAAAATCACCTGCCGGCTACGCCAGAACCACTTGGGGATCACTCCGGAATCACCTGCCGGGCATGGCGGAACCACCTCTCAGACATGCCGGAACCACATGCCAATGACAACGGAAGCACCTGCCGAGCACGCCAGAACCACCTGCTCGACTCACCAAAACCACCTGCTGGACACGCCAAAATCACCTGCCGGCTACGCCAGAACCACTCGGCAGACACTCCGGAATCACATGCCAGGCATTCCGGAACCACCTCTCAGAGGTGCCAGAACCAAATGCCGGAGACTCCGGTATCACCTGCCGGGCATGCTGGAACCACCTCTCAGCGGTGCCAGAACCACATGCCGGACACTCCGGAAACACCTGCCGGGCATGCCGGAACCACCTGCCGGACACGCCTGAACCACCTGCCGAGCACGCCAGAACCACCTAATGGACTCGCCGGAACCACCTACCTGACACGCTAAAATCACCTGCCGGGTATGCCACAACCACTTGGTGGACACTAAGGTATCATCTGCCGGACATGCCAGAACCAGCTCTCAGACACACCAGAACCACGTGCCAGACACGCCGGAAGCACCTGCTGAGCATGCCTGAGCCAAATGCTCGACTTGCAAGAAACACCTGCCAGACACGCCAAAATCACCTGCTGGGTACGCCAGAACCACGTGGCGGACACTCCGGAATCACCTGTCAGGCATGCCGGAACCAACTCTCAGACGTGCCAGAACCTCGTGCCGGTCACGCCAGAACCACCAGCCGGACAGACCGTAAACAACTGCTGGATACGCCGGAACCACCGGCTCGACTCGCCGGAACCACCGCCGGACATGCAAAATGACCTGCCGGCTACGCCAGAACCACTTGGCGAACACTCCGGAATCACCTGTCGGGCATGCCGGAACCACCTCTCAGACTTGCCAGAACCATGTTCCGGACACGCCGGTACCACCTGCCGAGTATGCCGGAACCACTTGATCCTCTCCCCAGAACCACATGCTGGATACGCAAGAATCACCTGCCGGCTACTCAAGAACCACTCGGCAGACCCTCCGCAACCAACTGCCGGGCATGCCGGAACCACCTCTCAGAGGTGCCAGAACCACATGCCGGACACTCCGGAATCACCTGCCGGGCATGCCGGAACCATCTCTCAGACTTCCCAGAACCATGTTCCGGACATGCCGGAACCAAATGCCGAGCTCGCCAGAACCACCTGCTGGACACACCAAAATCACCTGCCGGCTATGCCAGAACCAATCGGCAGACACTTGGGAATCACATGCCAGGCATTCCGGAGCCACCTCTCAGAGGTGCCAGAAGAACATGCCGGACACTCCGGAATCACCTGCAGGGCATGCTGGAACCACGTGCTGGGTATGCCGGAACCACCTGCCGGACATGCCGGAACCACCTGCCGGACATTCCGGAACCACCGGCTCGACTCGCCAGAACCATTGCCCGACAAGCAAAATCACCTGCCGGCTACGCCAGAACCACTTGGCGAACACTCTGGTATCACCTGCCGGGCATGCCGGAACCACCTCTCAGAGGTGCCAGAACCACATGCCAGACACTCCAGAATCACCTGCCGGGCATGCCGGAACCACCTGCCGGACATGCCGGAACCACCGGCTCGACTCGCCGGAACCATTGCCGGACATGCAAAATCACCTGCCGGCTACGCCAGAACCACTTGGCGAACACTGCGGAATCACCTGCCGGGCATGGCGGAAGCACCTCTCAGACATGCCGGAACCAGATGCCAATGACACCGGAAGCACCTGCCGAGCACGCCAGAACCACCTGCTCGACTCACCAAAACCACCTGCTGGACACGCCAAAATCACCTGCCGGCTACGCCAGAACCACTCGGCAGACACTCCGGAATCACATGCCAGGCATTCCGGAACCACCTCTCAGAGGTGCCAGAACCAAATGCTGGAGACTCCGGTATCACCTGCTGGGCATGCCGGAACCACCTCTCAGCGGTGCCAGAACCACATGCCGGACACTCCGGAATCACCTGCCGGGCATGCCGGAACCACCTGCCGGACACGCCTGAACCACCTGCCGAGCACGCCGGAACCACCTACTCGACTCGCCGGAACCACCTACCTGACACGCTAAAATCACCTGCCGGGTATGCCACAACCACTTGGTGGACACTAAGGGATCAGCTGCCGGACATGCCAGAACCAGCTCTCACACACACCAGAACCACGTGCCAGACACGCCGGAAGCACCTGCTGAGCATGCCTGAGCCAAATGCTCGACTTGCAAGGAACACCTGCCAGACACGCCAAAATCACCTGCCGGGTACGCCAGAACCACGTGGCGGACACTCCGGAATCACCTGTCGGGCATGCTGGAACCAACTCTCAGACGTGCCAGAACCTCGTGCCGGTCACGCCAGAACCACCTGCTGGACAGACCGGAAACAACTGCTGGATACGCCGGAACCACCGGCTCGACTCGCGGGAACCACCGCCGGACATGCAAAATGACCTGCCGGCTACGCCAGAACCACTTGGCGAACACTCCGGAATCACCTGTCGGGCATGCCGGAACCACCTCTCAGACTTGCCAGAACCAGGTTCTGGACACTCCGGTACCACCTGCCGAGTGTGCCGGAACCACCAGATGCACTCCCCCGAACCACCTGCTGGATACGCCAGAATCACCTGCCGGCTACGCCAGAACCACTCGGCAGACACTCCGGAATCACCTGCCGGGCTGGCTGGAACCACCTGCCGGTCACGCCAACATCACCTTTCAGCTACGCCAGAACCACTTGGCGGACACTCCGGAAACACCTCTCCGGCCGGCCGGAACCACCTCTCAGACGTGCCAGAACCATGTGCCTGAGATCCCGGAACCACTCCCCGAACAGACCGAAACCACCTGCAAGACCCGCCTTAACCCCATGGGGAGCACGCCTGATCCACCTGCTCAACTCGCCGGAACCACATTCCTAACACGCCAAAATCACCTGCCGACTACGCCAGAACCACTCGGCAGACACTCCGGAACCACCTGCCGGGCATGCAGGAGCCACCTCTCAGAGGTGCCAGAACCACATGCCGGACACTCCGGAACCACCTGCCGGACATGCCGGAACCACCGGCTCGACTCGCCGGAACCATTGCCGGACATGCAAAATCACCTGCCGGCTACGCGAGAACCACTTGGCGAACACTCCGGAATCACCTGCCGGGCATGGTGGAAGCACCTCTCAGACATGCCGGAACCATATGCCAATGACACCGGAAGCATCTGCCGAGCACGCCAGAACCACCTGCTCGACTCGCCAAAACCACCTGCTGGACACGCCAAAATCACCTGCCGGCTACGCCACAACCATTTGGTGAACACTTCGGAATCACCTGCCGGGCTGGCTGGAAGAACCTGACGGTCACGCCAACATCACCTGCCAGCTATGCCAGAACCACTTGGCGGACACCATGGAAACACCTGTCGGGCCGGCCGGAATCACCTATCAGACGTGCCAGAACCATGTGCCTGAGATGCCGGAAACACACCCCGAACAGACCGAAACCTCCTGCCAGACCCGCCTGAACCACCCTCCGAGCACGCCGGAACCACCTACTCGACTCGCCGGAACCACCTACCTGACACGCTAAAATCACCTTCCGGGTATGCCATAACCACTTGGTGGACACTCCGGAATCATCTGGCGGACATGCCAGAATCAGCTCTCAGACACACCAGAACCACGTGCCAGACATGCCGGAAGCACCTGCTGATCATGCCTGACCCAAATGCTCGACTTGCCAGAAACACCTGCCAGACACGCCAAAATCACCTGCCAGGTACGCCAGAACCACGTGGCGGACACTCCGGAATCACCTTTCGGGCATGCCGGAACCAACTCTCAGACGTGCCAGAACCTCGTGCCGGACACGGCACAACCACCTGCCGGACAGACCGGAAACACCTGCTGGACACGCCGGAACCACCGGCTCGACTCGCCGGAACCACTGCCGGACATGCAAAATGACCTCCCGGCTACGCCAGAACCACTTGGCGAACACTCCGGAATCACCTGTCTGGCATGCCAGAACCACCTCTCAGACTTGCGAGAACCATGTTCCGGACATGCCGGTACCACCTGCCGAGTATGCCGGAACCACCTGATCCACTCCCCAGAAACACCTGCTGGACACGCCAGAATCACCTGCCGGCTACGCCAGAACCACTCGGCAGACACTCAGGAACCACCTACCGGGCATGACGGAACCACCTCTCAGAGGTGCCAGAAGCACATGCCGGACACTCTGGAATCACCAGCCGGGCATGCCGGAACCATCTCTCAGATGTGCCAGAACCATATTCCGGACACGCCGGTACCACCTGCCGAGCTCGACGGAACCACCTGCTGGACACGCCAAAATCACCTGCCGGCTACGCCAGAACCACTCGACAGACACTCCGGAATCACCTGCCGGGCTGGATGGAACCACCTGCCGGTCACGCCAACATCGCCTTTCAGCTATGCCAGAACCACTTGGCGGACACTCCGGAATCACCTGTCGGGCGTGCCGGAACCACCTATCAGACTTGCCAGAACCATGTTCGGGACACGCCGGTACAACCTGGCGAGTATGCCGAAACCAGCTGATCCACTCCCCACAACCACCTAGTGGACTCGCCAAAATCAACTGCCGGCTACGCCAGAACCACTCGACAGACACTCCGGAATCGCATGCCAGGCATTCCGGAACCACCTCTCAGAGGTGCAAGAACCACATGCCGGACACTCCGGAATCACCTGCCAGGCATGCTGGAACCATCTCTCAGACGTGCCAGAACCATGAGCCTGAGATGCCAGAACCACTCCCCAAACAGACCGAAACCACCTGCCAGAACCGCCTGAACCCCCTGGCGAGCACTCCTGATCCAGCTGCTGAACTAGCCGGAACCACATTCCAGACACGCCAAAATCACCTTCCGGCTACGCCACAACCATTTGGTGGACTCTTCGGAATCACCTGCCGGGCTGGCTCCAGAACCACTCGACAGACACTCCGGAACCACCTGCCGGGCATGCCGGAACCACCTCTCAGACATGCCGGAACCACATGGCAATGACACCGGAAGCACCTGCCGAGCACGCCAGAACCACCTGCTCGACTCGCCAAAACCACCCGCTGGACACACCAAAATCACCTGCCGGCTACGCCAGAACCACGTGGCGGACACTCCGGAATCACCTGTCGGGCATGCCGGAACCAAATCTCAGACGTGCCAGAACCTCGTGCCGGTCACCCCAGCACCACCTGCCAGACACGCCAGAACCACCGGCTGGACTCGCCGGAACCTCCGCCGGACATGCAAAATGACCTGCCGGCTACGCCAGAACCACTTGGCAAACACTCCGGAATCACCTGTCGGCGATGCCGGAACCGCCTCTCAGACTTGCCAGAACCATGTTCCGGACACGCCGGTACCACCTGCCGAGCTAGCCGGAACCACATGCTGGACACGCCAAAATCACCTGTCGGCTACGCCAGAACCACGCGGCAGACACTCCGGAATCACCTGCGGGGCTGGCTGGAACCACCTGTCGGTCACGCCAACATCACCTTTCAGCTACGCCAGGACCACTTGGCGGACACCATGGAAACACCTGTCGGGCCGGCCGGAACCACCTATCAGGCGTGCCATAACCGTGTGCCTGAGATGCCGGAACCACACACCGAACAGACCGAAACCACCTGCCAGACCCGCCTGAACCACCTGCCGAGCACGCCGGAACCACCTACTCGACTCGCTGGAACCACCTACCTGACACGCTAAAATCACCTGCCGGGTATGCCACAACCACTTGGTGGACACTCCGGAATCATCTGCCGGACATGCCAGAACCAGCTCTCAGACACACCAGACCACGTGCCAGACACGCCAGAAGCAACTGCTGATCATGCCTGAGCCAAATGCTCGACTTGCCAGAAACACCTGCCAGACACGCCAAAATCACCTGCCGGGTACGCCAGAACCACGTGGCGGACCCTCCGGTATCACCTGTCGGGCGTGCCCGAAGCACCTGTCAGACTTGCCAGAACCATGTTTTGGACACGCCGGTACCAACTGCCGAGTATGCCGGAACAAGCTGATCCACTCCCCAGAACCACCTAGTGGACACGCCAAAATCAACTGCCATCTACGCCGGAACCACCGGCTTGACTCACCGGAACCACCGACGGACATGCAAAATGACCTGCCGGCTACGCCAGAACCACTTGGCGAACACTCCGGAATCACCTGTCGGGCATGCCGGAACCACCTCTCAGACTTGCCAGAACCATGTTCCGGACACGCCGGTACCACCTGCCGAGTGTGCCGGAACCACCTGATCCACTCCCCAAACCACCTGCTGGACACCCCAGAATCACCTGCCGGCTTCGCCAGAACCACTCGGCAGACACTCCGGAATCACCTGCCTGGCATGCCGGAACCACCTCTCAGAGGAGCCAGAACCACATGCCGGACACTCCGGAATCACCTGCCGGTCATGCCGGAACCACCTGCTGGACATGCCGGAACCACCGGCTCGACTCGCCAGAACCACTGCCGGACATGCAAAATCACCTGCCGGCTACGCCAGAACCACTTGGCGAACACTCCGGAATCACCTGTCTGGCATGCCACAACCACCTCTCAGACTTGCCAGAACCATGTTCCTGACACGCCGGTACCACCTGCCGAGTATGCCGGAACCACCTGATCCACTTCCCAGAACCACCTGCTGGACACGCCAGAATCACCTGCCGGCTACGCCAGAACCACTCGGCAGACACTCGGGAATCACATTCCAGGTATTCCGGAACCACCTCTCAGAGGTGTGAGAACCTAATGCCGGACACTCCGGTATCACCTGCCGGGCATGCCGGAACCACCTCTCAGAGGTGCCAGAACCACATGACGGACACTCCGGAATCACCTGCCGGGCAAGCCGGAACCACCTGCGGGACATGCCGGAACCACCGGCTCGACTCGCCGGAACCACTGCCGGACATGCAAAATCACCTGCCGGCTACGCCAGAACCACTTGGCGAACACTCCGGAATCACCTGCCGGGCATGGCGGAACCACCTCTCAGACATGCCGGAACCACATGCCAATGACACCGGAAGCACCTGCCGAGCACGCCAGAACCACCTGCTCGACTCGCCAAAACCCCCCCTGGACATGCCAAAATCACCTGCCGGCTACGCCACAACCATTTGGTGAACTCTTCGGAATCACCTGCCGGCCTGGCTCCAGAACCACTCGGCAGACACTCTGGAACCACCTGCCGGGCATGCCGGAACCACCTCTCAGACATGCCGGAACCACATGCCAATGACACCGGAAGCACCTGCCGAGCTCGCCGGAACCACCTGCTGGACACGCAAAATCACCTGCCGGCTACTCCAGAACCACTCGGCAGACACTCGGGAATCACATGCCAGGCATTCCGGAACCACCTCTCAGAGGTGTGAGAACCAAATGCCGGACACTCCGGTATCACCTGCCGGGCATGCCGGAACCACCTCTCAGAGGTGCCAGAACCACATGACGGACACTCCGGAATCACCTGCCGGGCATGACGGAACCATCTCTCAGACGTGCCAGAACCATGTTCCAGACATGCTGGTACCACCTGCCGAGCTCGCCGGAACCACATGCTGGACACGCCAAAATCACCTGCCAGCTATGCCAGAACCACACGGAAGACACTCCGGAAGCACCTGCCGGGCTGGCTGGAACCACCTGCTGGTCACGCCAACATCACCTTTCAGCTACGCCAGAACCACTTGGCGGACACTCCGGAAACACCTCTCCGGCCGGCCGGAACCACCTCTCAGACGTGTCAGAACCATGTGCCTGAGATGCCGGAACCACTCCCCGAACAGACCGAAACCACCTGCCAGACGCGACTGAACACCCTGGCGAGCACGCCTGATCCACCTGCTCAACTAGCCGGAACCAACTTCCTGACACGCCAAAATCACCTGCCGGCTACGCCACAACCATTTGGTGAACTCTTCGGAATCACCTGCCGGCCTGGCTCCAGAACCACTCGGCAGACACTCCGGAACCACCTGCCGGGCATGCCGGAACCACCTCTAAGACATGCCGGAACCACATGCCAATGACACCGGAATCACCTCCCGAGCACGCCAGAACCACCTGCTCGACTGGCCAAAACCACCTGCTGGACACGCCAAAATCACCTGCTGCTACGCCACAACCATTTGGTGATCTCTTCGGAATCACCTGCCGGGCTTGCTGGAACCACCTGCCGGTCACGCCAACATCACCTGCCAGCTATGCCAGAAGCACTTGTCAGACACCATGGAAACACCTGTCGGGCCGGCCAGAACCACCTCTCAGACGTGCCAGAACCATGAGCCTGAGATGCCGGAACCACTCCCCGGACAGAGCGAAACCACCTGCCAGACCCGCCTGAACCCTCTGGCGAGCACGCCTGATCCACCTGCTCAACTGGCCGGAAGCAACTTCCTGACACGCCAAAATCACCTGCCAGGTATACAAGAACCACTTGGTGGACACTCCGGAATCATCTGACGGACATGCCAGAACCAGCTCTCAGACACACCAGAACCACGTCCCAGAGACGCTGGAAGCACCAGCTGAGCATGCCTGAGCCACCTGCTCGACTCGCAAGATACACCTGTCGGACATGCCAAGATCACCTGCAGGGTACGCCAGAAACACTTGGCGGACGCTCCGGAATCACCTGTCAGGCGTGCCGGAACCACCTCTCAGACTTGCCAGAACCATGTTCTGGACACGCCGGTACCACCTGCCGAGTATGCCGGAACCAGCTGATCCACTCCACAGAACCACCTAGTGGACATGCCAAAATCAACTGCCGGCTACGCCAGAACCACTCGGCAGACACTCCGGAATCACATGCCAGGCATTCCGGAACCAACCCTCAGAGGTGCCAGAACCACATGCCGGACACTCCGGAATCACCTGCAGGGCATGACGGAACCACGTGCTGGACATGCCGGAACCACCTGCCGGACATGCCGGAACCACCTGCCGAACATTCCGGAACCACCGGCTTGACTCGCCGGAACCATTGCCGGACATGCAATATCACCTGTCGGCTACGCCAGAACCACTTGGCGAACACTCTGGTATCACCTGCCGGGCATGCCGGAACCACCTCTCAGAGGTGCCAGAACCACATGCCAGACACTCCAGAATCACCTGCCGGGCATGCCGGAACCACCTGCCAGACATGCCGGAACCACCGGCTCGACTCGCCGGAACCATTGCCGGACATGCAAAATCACCTGCCGGCTCCGCCAGAACCACTTGGGGATCACTCCGGAATCACCTGCCGGGCATGGCGGAACCACCTCTCAGACATGCCGGAACCACATGCCAATGACAACGGAAGCACCTGCCGAGCACGCCAGAACCACCTGCTCGACTCACCAAAACCACCTGCTGGACATGCCAAAATCACCTGCCGGCTACGCCAGAACCACTCGGCAGACACTCCGGAATCACATGCCAGGCATTCTGGAACCACCTCTCAGAGGTGCCAGAACCAAATGCCGGAGACTCCGGTATCACCTGCCGGGCATGCCGGAACCACCTCTCAGCGGTGCCAGAACCACATGCCGGACACTCCGGAAACACCTGCCGGGCATGCCGGAACCACCTGCCGGACACGCCTGAACCACCTGCCGAGCACGCCAGAACCACCTAATGGACTCGCCGGAACCACCTACCTGACACGCTAAAATCACCTGCCGGGTATGCCACAACCACTTGGTGGACACTAAGGTATCATCTGCCGGACATGCCAGAACCAGCTCTCAGACACACCAGAACCACGTGCCAGACACGCCGGAAGCACCTGCTGAGCATGCCTGAGCCAAATGCTCGACTTGCAAGAAACACCTGCCAGACACGCCAAAATCACCTGCCGGGTACGCCAGAACCACGTGGCGGACACTCCGGAATCACCTGTCAGGCATGCCGGAACCACCTGCTGGACATGCCGGAACCACCGGCTCGACTCGCCAGAACCACTGCCGGACATGCAAAATCACCTGCCGGCTACGCCAGAACCACTTGGCGAACACTCCGGAATCACCTGTCTGGCATGACACAACCACCTCTCAGACTTGCCAGAACCATGTTCCGGACACGCCGGTACCACCTGCCGAGTATGCCGGAACCACCTGATCCACTCCCCAGAACCACCTGCTGGATACGCCAGAATCACCTGCCGGCTACGCCAGAAGCACTCGGCAGACACTCCGTAACCAACTGCCGCGCAAGCCGGAACCACCTCTCAGAGGTGCCAGAACCACATGCCGGACACTCCGGAATCACCGGCCGGGCATGCCGGAACCATCTCTCAGACGTGCCAGAACCATGTGCCTGAGATGCCGGAACCACTCCGCGAAAAGACCGAAACCACCTGCCAGACCCTCCTGAACCCACTGGCGAGCAGGCCTGATCCACCTGCTCAACTAGCCGGAACCACCTTCCTGACACGTCAAAATAACCTGCCGGCTACGCCACAACCATTTGGTGAACTCTTCGGAATCACCTGCCGGGCTGGCTCCAGAACCACTCTGCAGACTCTCCGGAACCACCTGCCGGGCATACCGGAACCACCTCTCAGACATGCCGGAACCACATGCCAATGACACCGGAAGCACCTGCCGAGCACGCCAGAACCACCTGCTCGACTCGCCAAAACCACCTGCTGGACTTGCCAAAATCACCTGCCGGCTACGCCACAACCATTTGGTGAACTCTTCGGAATCACCTGCCGGGCTTGCTGAAACCACCTGCTGGTCACGCCAACATCACCTGCCAGCTATGCCAGAACCACTTGGCGGACACCATGGAAACACCTGTCTGTCCGGCCGCAACCACCTCTCAGACGTGCCAGAACCATGAGCCTGATATGCCGGAACCACTGCCCGAACAGACCGAAAACACCTGCCAGACCCGCCTGAACCCCCTGGCAAGCACACCTCATCCACCTGTTCAACAAGCCGGAACCAACTTCCTGACACGCCAAAATCACCTGCCAGGTATACAAGAACCACTTGGTGGACTCTCCGGAATCATCTGCCGGACATGCCAGAACCAGCTCTCAGAGACACCAGAACCACGTGCCAGAGACGCGGGAAGCACCAGCTGAGCATGCCTGAGCCACCTGTTCGACTCGCAAGAAATACCTGTCGGACATGCCAAAATCACCTGCCGGGTACGCCAGAAACACTTGACGGACGCTCCGGAATCACTTGTCGGGCGTGCCGGAACCACCTCTCAGACTTGCCAGAACCATGTTCTGGACACGCCGGTACCACCTGCCGAGTAAGCCGGAACCAGCTGATCAACTCCTCAGAACCACCTAGTGGACACGCCAAAATCAACCTCCGGGTACGCGAGAACCACTCAGCAGACACTCCGGAATCACAGGCCAGGCATTCCGGAACCACCTCTCAGAGGTGCCAGAACCACATGCCGGACACTCCGGAATCAGCTGCAGGGCATGCTGGAACCACGTGCTGGACATGCCGGAAACACTTGCCGGACATGCCGGAACCACCTGCCGGACATTCCGGAACCACCGGCTCGACTCGCCGGAACCACTGCCGGACATGCAAAATCACCTGCCGGCTACGCCAGAACCACTTGGCGAACACTCCGGAATCACCTGCCGGGCATGGCGGAACCACCTCTCAGACATGCCGGAACCAGATGCCAATGACATCGGAAGCACCTGCCGAGCACGCCAGAACCACCTGCTCGAGTCACCAAAACCAACTGCTGGACACGCCAAAATCACCTGCCAGCTACGCCAGAACCACTCGGCAGACACTCCGGAATCACATGCCAGGCATTCCGGAACCACCTCTCAGAGGTGCCAGAACCAAATGCCGGAGACTCCGGTATCACCTGCCGGGCATGCCGGAACCACCTGCCGGACACGCCTGAACAACCTGACGAGCACGCCAGAACCACCTACTGAACTCACCGAACCACCTACCTGACACGCAAAAATCACCTGCCGGGTATGCCACAACCTCTTGGTGGACACTAAGGAATCATCTGCCGGACATGCCAGAACCAGCTCTCAGACACACCAGAACCACGTGCCAGACACGCCGGAAGCACCTGCTGAGCATGCCTGAGCCAAATGCTCGACTTGCAAGAAACACCTGCCAGACACGCCAAAATCACCTGCCGGGTACGCCAGAACCACGTGGCGGACACTCAGGGATGACCTGTCGGGCATGCCGGAACCAACTCTCAGACGTGCCAGAACCTCGTGTCGGTCACGCCAGAACCACCTGCCGGACAGACCAGAAACAACTGCTGGATACGCCGGAACCACCGGCTCGACTCGCCGGAACCACAGCCGGACATGCAAAATGACCTCCCGGCTACGCCAGAACCACTTGGCGAACACTCCGGAATCACCTGTCGGGCATGCCGGAACCACCTCTCAGACTTGCCAGAACCATGTTCCGGACACGCCGGTACCACCTGCCGAGTATGCCGGAACCACTTGATCCACTCCCCAGAACCACCTGCTGGATACGCCAGAATCACCTGCCGGCTACTCCAGAACCACTCTGCGGACACTCCGTTATCACCTGCCGGGCATGCCGGAACCACCTCTCAGATGTGCCAGAACCACATGCCGGACACTCCGGAATCACCTGCGGGGCATGTCGGAACCACCTGCAGGACATGCCGGAACCACCGGCTCGACTCGCCAGAACCACTGCCGGACATGCAAAATCACCTGCCGGCTACGCCAGAACCACTTGGCGAACACTCCGGTATCACCTGCCGGGCATGCCGGGACCACCTCTCAGATGTGCCAGAACCACATGCCGGACACTCCGGAATCACCTGCCGGGCATGCCGGAACCATCTCTCAGACTTGCCAGAACCATGTTCCGGACATGCCGGAACCACCTGCCGAGCTCGCCGGAACCACCTGCTGGACACGCAAAATCACCTGCCGGCTACTCCAGAACCACTCGGCAGACACTCGGGAATCACATGCCAGGCATTCCGGAACCACCTCTCAGAGGTGTGAGAACCAAATGCCGGACACTCCGGTATCACCTGCCGGGCATGCCGGAACCACCTCTCAGAGGTGCCAGAACCACATGCCGGACACTCCGGAATCACCTGCCGGGCATGACGGAACCATCTCTCAGACGTGCCAGAACCATGTTCCGGACATGCTGGTACCACCTGCCGAGCTCGCCGGAACCACATGCTGGACACGACAAAATCACCTGCCAGCTATGCCAGAACCACACGGAAGACACTCCGGAAGCACCTGCCGGGCTGGCTGGAACCACCTGCTGGTCACGCCAACATCACCTTTCAGCTACGCCAGAACCACTTGGCGGACACTCCGGAAACACCTCTCCGGCCAGCCGGAACCACCTCTCAGACGTGCCAGAACCATGTGCCTGAGATGCCGGAACCACTCCCCGAACAGACCGAAACCACCTGCCAGACGCGCCTGAACCCCCTGGCGAGCACGCCTGATCCACCTGCTCAACTAGCCGGAACCAACTTCCTGACACGCAAAAATCACCTGCCGGCTACGCCACAACCATTTGGTGAACTCTTCGGAATCAACTGCCGGCCTGGCTCCAGAACCACTCGGCAGACACTCCGGAACCACCTGCCGGGCATGCCGGAACCACCTCTAAGACATGCCGGAACCACATGCCAATGACACCGGAAGCACCTCCCGAGCACGCCAGAACCACCTGCTCGACTGGCCAAAACCACCTGCTGGACACGCCAAAATCACCTGCTGCTACGCCACAACCATTTGGTGATCTCTTCGGAATCACCTGCCGGGCTTGCTGGAACCACCTGCCGGTCACGCCAACATCACCTGCCAGCTATGCCAGAAGCACTTGGCAGACACCAAGGAAACACCTGTCGGGCCGGCCAGAACCACCTCTCAGACGTGCCAGAACCATGAGCCTGAGATGCCAGAACCACTCCCCGAACAGACCGAAACCACCTGCCAAACCCGCCTGAACCCCCTGGAAAGCACGCCTGATCCACCTGCTCAACTGGCCAGAAGCAACTTCCTGACACGCCAAAATCACCTGCCAGTTATACAAGAACCACTTGGTGGACACTCCGGAATCATCTGACGGACATGCCAGAACCAGCTCTCAGACACACCAGAACCACGTCCCAGAGACGCCGGAAGCACCAGCTGAGCATGCCTGAGCCACCTGCTCGACTCGCAAGATACACCTGTCGGACATGCCAAGATCACCTGCAGGGTACGCCAGAAACACTTGGCGGACGCTCCGGAATCACCTGTCGGGCGTGCCGGAACCACCTCTCAGACTTGCCAGAACCATGTTCTGGACACGCCGGTACCACCTGCCGAGTATGCCGGAACCAGCTGATCCACTCCACAGAACCACCTAGTGGACACGCCAAAATCAACTGCCGGCTACGCCAGAACCACTCGGCAGACACTCCGGAATCACATGCCAGGCATTCCGGAACCAACCCTCAGAGGTGCCAGAACCACATGCCGGACACTCCGGAATCACCTGCAGGGCATGACGGAACCACGTGCTGGACATGCCGGAACCACCTGCCGGACATGCCGGAACCACCTGCCGAACATTCCGGAACCACCGGCTTGACTCGCCGGAACCATTGCCGGACATGCAATATCACCTGTCGGCTACGCCAGAACCACTTGGCGAACACTCTGGTATCACCTGCCGGGCATGCCGGAACCACCTCTCAGAGGTGCCAGAACCACATGCCAGACACTCCAGAATCACCTGCCGGGCATGCCGGAACCACCTGCCAGACATACCGGAACCACCGGCTCGACTCGCCGGAACCATTGCCGGACATGCAAAAACACCTGCCGGCTCCGCCAGAACCACTTGGGGATCACTCCGGAATCACCTGCCGGGCATGGCGGAACCACCTCTCAGACATGCCGGAACCACATGCCAATGACAACGGAAGCACCTGCCGAGCACGCCAGAACCACCTGCTCGACTCACCAAAACCACCTGCTGGACACGCCAAAATCACCTGCCGGCTACGCCAGAACCACTCGGCAGACACTCCGGAATCACATGCCAGGCATTCCGGAACCACCTCTCAGAGGTGCCAGAACCAAATGCCGGAGACTCCGGTATCACCTGCCGGGCATGCCGGAACCACCTCTCAGCGGTGCCAGAACCACATGCCGGACACTCCGGAAACACCTGCCGGGCATGCCGGAACCACCTGCCGGACACGCCTGAACCACCTGCCGAGCACGCCAGAACCACCTAATGGACTCGCCGGAACCACCTACCTGACGCGCTAAAATCACCTGCCGGGTATGCCACAACCACTTGGTGGACACTAAGGTATCATCTGCCGGACATGCCAGAACCAGCTCTCAGACACACCAGAACCACGTGCCAGACACGCCGGAAGCACCTGCTGAGCATGCCTGAGCCAAATGCTCGACTTGCAAGAAACACCTGCCAGACACGCCAAAATCACCTGCCGGGTACGCCAGAACCACGTGGCGGACACTCCGGAATCACCTGTCAGGCATGCCGGAACCAACTCTCAGACGTGCCAGAACCTCGTGCTGGTCACGCCAGAACCACCAGCCGGACAGACCGTAAACAACTGCTGGATACGCCGGAACCACCGGCTCGACTCGCCGGAACCACCGCCGGACATGCAAAATGACCTGCCGGCTACGCCAGAACCACTTGGCGAACACTCCGGAATCACCTGTTGTGCATGCCGGAACCACCTCTCAGACTTGCCAGAACCATGTTTCGGACACGCCGGTACCACCTGCCGAGTATGCCGGAACCACCTGATCCACTCCCCAGAACCACCTGCTGGACACGCCAGAATCACCTGCCGACTACGCCAGAACCACTCGGCAGACACTCCGGAACCACCTGCCGGGCATGCCGGAACCACCTCTCAGAGGTGCCAGAACCACATGCCGGACACTCCGGAATCACCTGCCGGGCATGCCGGAACCATCTCTCAGACGTGCCAGAACCATGTTCCGGACTCGCCAGTACCACCTGCTGGACACGCCAAAATCACCTGCCGGCTACGCCCGAACCACACGGCAGACACTCCGGAATCACCTGCCGGCCTGGCTGGAACCACCTGCCGGTCACGCCAACATGAACTTTCAGCTACGCCAGAACCACTTGGCGGACACTCCGGAGACACCTCTCCCGCCGGCCGGAACCACCTCTCAGACGTGCCAGAACCATGTGCCTGAGATGCCGGAACCACTCCCCGAACAGACCGAAACCACATGCCAGAAACGCCTGAACCCCCTGGCGAGCACGCCTGATCCACCTGCTCAACTAGCCGGAACCAACTTCCTGACACGCCAAAATAACCTGCCGGCTACACCACAACCATTTGTTGAACTCTTCGGAATCACCTGCCGGGCTGGCTCCAGAACCACTCGACAGACACTCCGGAACCACCTGCCGGGCATGCCGGAACCACCTCTCAGACATGCCGGAACCACATGCCAATGACACCGGAAGCACCTGCCGAGCACACCAGAACCACCTGCTCGACTCGCCAAAACTACCCGCTGGACACGCCAAAATCACCTGCCGGCTACGCCAGAACCACTCGGCAGACACTCCGGAATCACCTGCCGGGCATCTCGGAACCACCTCTCAGACATGCCGGAACCACATGCCAATGACACCTGAAGCACCTGCCGAGCACGCCAGAACCACCTGCTCGACTCGCCAAAACCACCTGCTGGACACGCCAAAATCACCTGCCGGCTACGCCACAACCATTTGGTGAACTCTTCGGAATCACCTGCCGGGCTTGCTGGAACCACCTGCCGGTCATGCCAACATCACTTGCCAGCTATGCCAGAACCACTTGGCGGACACCATGGAAACACCTGTCGGGCCGGCCGGAACCACCTCTCAGACGTGCCAGAACCGTGTGCCTGAGATGCCGGAACCACACCCCGAACAGACCGAAACCACCTGCCAGACACGCCTGAACCACCTGACGAGCACGCCAGAACCACCTACTGGACTCGCCGAACCACCTACCTGACACGCTAAAATCACCTGCCGGGTATGCCACAACCACTTGGTGGACACTAAGGAATCATCTGCCGGACATGCCAGAACCAGCTCTCAGACACACCAGAACCACGTGCCAGACACGCCGGAAGCACCTGCTGAGCATGCCTGAGCCAAATGCTCGACTTGCAAGAAACACCTGCCAGACACGCCAAAATCACCTGCCGGGTACGCCAGAACCACGTGGCGGACACTCAGGGATGACCAGTCGGGCATGCCGGAACCAACTCTCAGACGTGCCAGAACCTCGTGCCGGTCACGCCAGAACCACCTGCCGGACAGACCGGAAACAACTGCTGGATACGCCGGAACCACCGGCTCGACTCGCCGGAACCACCGCCGGACATGCAAAATGACCTCCCGGCTACGCCAGAACCACTTGGCGAACACTCCTGAATCACCTGTCGGGCATGCCGGAACCACCTCTCAGACTTGCCAGAACCATGTTCGGGACACGCCGGTACCACCTGCCGAGTATGCCGGAACCACTTGATCCACTCCCCAGAACCACCTGCTGGATACGCCAGAATCACCTGCCGGCTACTCCAGAACCACTCTGCGGACACTCCGTTATCACCTGCCGGGCATGCCGGAACCACCTCTCAGAGGTGCCAGAACCACATGCCGGACACTCCGGAATCACCTGCCGGACATGTCGGAACCACCTGCAGGACATGCCAGAACCACCGGCTCGACTCGCCAGAACCACTGCCGGACATGCAAAATCACCTGCCGGCTACTCCAGAACCACTTGGCGAACACTCCGGTATCACCTGCCGGGCATGCCGGGACCACCTCTCAGATGTGCCAGAACCACATGCCGGACACTCCGGAATCACCTGCCGGGCATGCCGGAACCATCTCTCAGACTTGCCAGAACCATGTTCCGGACATGCCGGAACCACCTGCCGAGCTCGCCGGAACCACCTGCTGGCCAAGCAAAATCACCTGCCGGCTACGCCAGAACCACTCGCCAGACACTCGGGAATCACATGCCAGGCATTCCGGAACCACCTCTCAGAGGTGTGAGAACCAAATGCCGGACACTCCGGTATCACCTGCCGGGCATGCCGGAACCACCTCTCAGAGGTGCCAGAACCACATGCCGGACACTCCGGAATCACCTGTCGGGCATGACGGAACCATCTCTCAGACGTGCCAGAACCATTTTCCGGACATGCTGGTACCACCTGCCGAGCTCGCCGGAACCACATGCTGGACACGCCAAAATCACCTGCCAGCTACGCCAGAACCACACGGAAGACACTCCGGAAGCACCTGCCGGGCTGGCTGGAACCACCTGCTGGTCACGCCAACATCACCTTTCAGCTACGCCAGAACCACTTGGCGGACACTCCGGAAACACCTCTCCGGCCGGCCGGAACCACTTCTCAGACGTGCCAGAACCATGTGCCTGAGATGCCGGAACCACTCCCCGAACAGACCGAAACCACATGCCAGACGCGCCTGAACACCCTGGCGAGCACGCCTGATCCACCTGCTCAACTAGCCGGAACCAACTTCCTGACAAGCCAAAATCACCTGCCGGCTACGCCACAACCATTTGGTGAACTCTTCGGAATCAACTGCCGGCCTGGCTCCAGAACCACTCGGCAGACACTCCGGAACAACCTGCCGGGCATGCCGGAACCACCTCTCAGACATGCCGGAACCACATGCCAATGACACCGGAAGCACCTCCCGAGCACGCCAGAACCACCTGCTCGACTGGCCAAAACCACCTGCTGGACACGCCAAAATCACCTGCTGGCTACGCCACAACCATTTGGTGATCTCTTCGGAATCACCTGCCGGGCTTGCTGGAACCACCTGCCGGTCACGCCAACATCACCTGCCAGCTATGCCAGAAGCACTTGGCAGACACCATGGAAACACCTGTCGGGCCGGCCAGAACCACCTCTCAGACGTGCCAGAACCATGAGCCTGAGATGCCAGAACCACTCCCCGAACAGACCGAAACCACCTGCCAAACCCGCCTGAACCCCCTGGCAAGCACGCCTGATCCACCTGCTCAACTGGCCGGAAGCAACTTCCTGACACGCCAAAATCACCTGCCAGGTATACAACAACCACTTGGTGGACACTCCGGAATCATCTGACGGACATGCCAGAACCAGCTCTCAGACACACCAGAACCACGTCCCAGAGACGCCGGAAGCACCAGCTGAGCATGCCTGAGCCACCTGCTCGACTCGCAAGATACACCTGTTGGACATGCCAAAATCACCTGCAGGGTACGCCAGAAACACTTGGTGGACGCTCCGGAATCACCTGTCAGGCGTGCCGGAAACACCTCTCAGACTTGCCAGAACCATGTTCTGGACACGCCGGTACCACCTGCCGAGTATGCCGGAACCAGCTGATCCACTCCACAGAGCCACCTAGTGGACATGCCAAAATCAACTGCCGGCTACGCCAGAACCACTCGGCAGACACTCCGGAATCACATGCCAGGCATTCCGGAACCAACTCTCAGAGGTGCCAGAACCACATGCCGGACACTCCGGAATCACCTGCAGGGCATGATGGAACCACGTGCTGGACATGCCGGAACCACCTGCCGGACATGCCGGAACCACCTGCCGGACATTCCGGAACCACCAGCTCGACTCGCCGGAACCATTGCCGGACATGCAATATCACCTGTCGGCTACGCCAGAACCACTTGGCGAATACTCTGGTATCACCTGACGGGCATGCCGGAACCACCTCTCAGAGGTGCCAGAACCACATGCCAGACACTCCAGAATCACCTGCCGGGCATGCCGGATCCACCTGCCGGACATGCCGGAACCACCGGCTCGCTTCGCCGGAACCATTCCCGGACATGCAAAATCACCTGCCGGCTACGCCAGAACCACTTGGGGATCACTCCGGAATCACCTGCCGGGCATGGCGGAACCACCTCTCAGACATGCCGGAACCACATGCCAATGACAACGGAAGCACCTGCCGAGCACGCCAGAACCACCTGCTCGACTCACCAAAACCACCTGCTGGACACGCCAAAATCACCTGCCGGCTACGCCAGAACCACTCGGCAGACACTCCGGAATCACATGCCAGGCATTCCGGAACCACCTCTCAGAGGTGCCAGAACCAAATGCCGGAGACTCCGGTATCACCTGCCGGGCATGCCGGAACCACCTCTCAGCGGTGCCAGAACCACATGCCGGACACTCCGGAAACACCTGCCGGGCATACCGGAACCACCTGCCGGACATGCCTGAACCACCTGCCGAGCACGCCAGAACCACCTAATGGACTCGCCGGAACCACCTACCTGACACGCTAAAATCACCTGCCGGGTATGCCACAACCACTTGGTGGACACTAAGGGATCAGCTGCCGGACATGCCAGAACCAGCTCTCAGACACACCAGAACCACGTGCCAGACACGCCGGAAGCACCTGCTGAGCATGCCTGAGCCAAATGCTCGACTTGCAAGAAACACCTGCCAGACACGCCAAAATCACCTGCCGGGTACGCCAGAACCACGTGGCGGACACTCCGGAATCACCTGTCAGGCATGCCGGAACCAACTCTCAGACGTGCCAGAACCTCGTGCTGGTCACGCCAGAACCACCTGCCGGACAGACTGGAAACAACTGCTGGATACGCCGGAACCAGCGGCTCGACTCGCGGGAACCACCGCCGGACATGCAAAATGACCTGCCGGCTACGCCAGAACCACTTGGCGAACACTCCGGAATCACCTGTCTGGCATGCCAGAATCACCTCTCAGACTTGCGAGAACCATGTTCCGGACATGCCGGTACCACCTGCCGAGAATGCCGGAACCACCTGATCCACTCCCCAGAAACACCTGCTGGACACGCCAGAATCACCTGCCGGCTACGCCAGAACCACTCGGCAGACACTCAGGAACCACCTACCGGGCATGACGGAACCACCTCTCAGAGGTGCCAGAAGCACATGCCGGACACTCTGGAATCACCAGCCGGGCATGCCGGAACCATCTCTCAGATGTGCCAGAACCATATTCTGGACACGCCGGTACCACCTGCCGAGCTCGCCGGAACCACATGCTGGACACGCCAAAATCACCTGCCGGCTACGCCAGAACCACTCGACAGACACTCCGGAATCACCTGCCGGGCTGGATGGAACCACCTGCCGGTCACGCCAACATCGCCTTTCAGCTATGCCAGAACCACTTGGCGGACACTCCGGAATCACCTGTCGGGCGTGCCGGAACCACCTCTCAGACTTGCCAGAACCATGTTCGGGACACGCCGGTACAACCTGCCGAGTATGCCGAAACCAGCTGATCCACTCCCCACAACCACCTAGTGGACTCGCCAAAATCAACTGCTGGCTACGCCAGAACCACTCGACAGACACTCCGGTATCGCATGCCAGGCAGTCCGGAACCACCTCTCAGAGGTGCAAGAACCACATGCCGGACACTCCGGAATCACCTGCCGGGCATGCTGGAACCACCTGCCGGACATGCCGGAACCACCGGCTCGACTCGCCGGAACCATTGCCGGACATGCAAAATCACCTGCCGTCTATGCCAGAACCACTTGGCGAACACTCCGGAATCAGCTGCCGGGCATGGCGGAACCACCTGTCAGACATGCCGGAACCACATGCCAATGACACCGGAAGCACCTGCCGAGCACGCCAGAACCACCTGCTCGACTCGCCAAAACCACCTGCTGGACACGCGAAAATCACCTGCCGGCTACGCCGCAACCATTTGGTGAACTCTTCGGAATCACCTGCCGGGCTGGCTGGAACCACCTGCCGGTCACGCCAACATCACCTGCCAGCTATGCCTGAACCACTTGGCGGAAACCATGGAAACACCTGTCAGGCCGGCCGGAACCACCTATCAGACGTGCCAGAACCATGTGCCTGAGATGCCAGAACCACTCCCCGAACAGACCGAAACCACCTGCCAGACCGGCCTGAACCACCTGCCGAGCACGCCGGAACCACCTACTCGACTCACCGGAACCACCTACCTGACACGCTAAAATCACCTGCCGGGTAAGCCAGAACCACTTTGCGAACACTCCGGAATCACCTGTCGGGCCTGCCGGAACCACCTCTCAGACTTGCCAGAACCATGTTCCGGACACGCCGGTACCACCTGCCGAGTATGCCGGAACCACCTGATCCACTCCCCAGAACAACCTGCTGGACACCCCAGAATCACCTGCCGGCTACGCCAGAACCACTCGGCAGACACTCCGTAACCACCTGCCGGGCATGCCGGAACCACCTCTCAGAGGTGCCAGAACCAAATGCCGGTGACTCCGGTATCACCTGCCGGGCATGCCGGAACCATCTCTCAGACTTGCCAAAACAGTGTTCCGCACATGCCGGAACCACGTGCCGAGCTCGCCGGAACCACCTGCTGGACACGCCAAAATCACCTGCCGGATACGCCAGAACCACTTGGCAGACACTCGGGAATCACATGCCAGGCATTGCGGAACCACCTCTCAGAGGTGCCAGAACCACATGCCGGACACTCCGGAATCACCTGCCGGGCATGCCAGAACCACCTGCCGGACATGCCGAACCACCGGCTCGACTCGCCGGAACCATTGCCGGACATGCAAAATCACCTGCCTGCTACGCCAGAACCACTTGGCGAACACTCCGGAATCACCTGCCGGGCATGCCGGAACCATCTCTCAGACTTGCCAGAACAGTGTTCCGCACATGCCGGAACCACCTGCCGAGCTCGCCGGAACCACCTGCTGGACACGCCAAAATCACGTGCCGGATACGCCAGAACCACTCGGCAGACAATCCGGAATCACCTGACGGGCTGGCTGGAACCACCTGACGGTCACGCCAACATCACCTTTCAGCTACGCCGGAACCACTTGGTGGACACTCCGGAAACACCTGTCGGGCCGGCCGGAACCACCTCTCAGACGTGCCAGAACCATGTGCCTGAGATGCCGGAACCACTCCCCGAACAGACCGAAACCACCTGCCAGACCCGCCTGAACCCCCTGGCGAGCACGCCTGATCCACCTGCTCAGCTAGCCGGAACCACCTTCCTGACACGCCAAAATCACCTGCCAGGTATACCAGAACCACTTGGGGGACACTCCGGAATCATCTGCCGGACATGCCAGAATCAGCTCTCAGACACACCAGAACCACGTGCCAGAGACGCCGGAAGCACCAGCTGAGCATGCCTGAGCCACCTGCTCGACTCGCAAGAAACACCTGTCGGACATGCCAAAATCACCTGACGGGTACGCCAGAAACACTTGGCGGACGCTCCGGAATCACCTGTCGGGCGTGCCGGAACCACGTCTCAGACTTGCCAGAACCATGTTCTGGACACGCCGGTACCAACTGCCGAGTATTCCGGAACCAGATGATCCACTCCCCAGAACCACCTAGTGGACACGCCAAAATCAACTGCCGGCTACGCCAGAAGCACTCGGCAGACACTCCGGAATCACATGCCAGGCATTCCGGAACCACCTCTCAGAGGTGCCAGAACCAAATGCCGGAGACTCCAGCATCACCTGCCGGTCATGCCGGAACCACCTCTCAGAGGTGCCAGAACCACATGACGGACACTCTGGAATCACCTGCCGGGCATGCCGGAACCATCTCTCAGACGTGCCAGAACCATGTTCCGGACAAGCCGGTACCACCTGCCGAGCTCGCCGGAACCACCTGCTGGACACGCCAAAATCACCTGCCGGCTACGCCAGACCCACTCGGCAGACACTCCGGAATCATCTGCGGGGCTTGCTGGAACCAACTGCCGGTCACGCCAACACCACCTTTCAGCTATGTCAGAACCACTTGGCGGACACTCCGGAAACACCTGTCGGGCCGGCCGGAACCACCTCTCAGACGTGCCAGAACCATGTTCTGCACAAGCCGGTACCACCTGCCGAGTATGCCGGAACCAGCTGATCCACTCCCCAGAACCACCTAGTGGACACGCCAAAATCAACTGCCGGCTACGCCAGATCCACTTGGCAGACACTCCGGAATCACATGCCAGGCATTCCGGAACCACCTCTCAGAGGTGCCAGAACCAAATGCCAGACACTCCGGTATCACCTGCCAGGCATGCTGGAACCACCTCTCAGAGGTGCCAGAACCACATGACGGACACTCCGGAATCACCTGTCGGGCATGCTGGAACCATCTCTCAGACGTGCCAGAACCATGAGCCTGAGATGCCAGAACCACTCCCCGAACAGACCGAAACCACCTGCCAGACCCGCCTGAACCCCCTGGCGAGCACTCCTGATCCACCTGCTGAACTAGCCGGAACCGCATTCCAGACACGCCAAAATCACCTTCCGGCTACGCCACAACCATTTGGTGAACTCTTCGGAATCACCTGCCGGGCTGCCTCCAGAACCACTCGACAGACACTCCGGAACCACCTGCCGGGCATGCCGGAACCACCTCTCAGGCATGCCGGAACCACATGGCAATGACACCGGAAGCACCTGCCGAGCACGCCAGAACCACCTGCTCGACTCGCCAAAACCACCCGCTGGACACACCAAAATCACCTGCCAGCTACGCCAGAACCACGTGGCGGACACTCCGGAATCACCTGTCGGGCATGCCGGAACCAACTCTCAGACGTGCCAGAACCTCGTGCCGGTCACCCCAGCACCACCTGCCGGACACGCCGGAACCACCGGCTCGACTCGCCGGAACCTCCGCCGGACATGCAAAATGACCTGCCGGCTATGCCAGAACCACTTGGCGAACACTCCGGAATCACCTGTCGGCGATGCCGGAACCGCCTCTCAGACTTGCCAGAACCATGCTCCGGACACGCCGGTACCACCTGCCGAGTATGCCGGAACCACCTGCTGGACACGCCAAAATCACCTGTCGGCTACGCCAGAACCACGCGGCAGACACTCCGGAATCACCTGCGGGGCTGGCTGGAACCACCTGTCAGTCACGCCAACATCTCCTTTCAGCTACGCCAGGACCACTTGGCGGACACCATGGAAACACCTGTCGGGCCGGCCGGAACCACCTATCAGGCGTGCCAGAACCGTGTGCCTGAGATGCCGGAATCACACACCGAACAGACCGAAACCACCTGCCAGACCCGCCTGAACCACCTGCCGAGCACGCCGGAACCACCTACTTGACTCGCCGGAACCACCTACCTGACACGCTAAAATCACCTGCCGGGTATGCCACAACCACTTGGTGGACACTCCGGAATCATCTGCCGGACATGCCAGAACCAGCTCTCAGACACACCAGAACCACGTGCCAGACACGCCGGAAGCACCTGCTGATCATGCCTGAGCCACATGCTCGACTTGCCAGAAACACCTGCCAGACACACCAAAATCACCTGCCGGGTACGCCAGAACCACGTGGAGGACCCTCCGGTATCACCTGTCGGGCGTGCTCGAAGCACCTGTCAGACTTGCCAGAACCATGTTCTGGACACGCCGGTACCAACTGCCGAGTATGCCGGAACAAGCTGATCCTCTCCCCAGAACCACCTAGTGGACACGCCAAAATCATCTGCCGTCTACGCCGGAACCACCGGCTTGACTCACCGGAACCACCGCCGGACATGCAAAATGACCTGCCGGCTACGCCAGAACCACTTGGCGAACACTCCGGAATCACCATTCGGGCATGCCGGAACCACCTCTCAGACTTGCCAGAACCATGTTCCGGACACGCCGGTACCACCTGCCGAGTGTGCCGGAACCACCTGATCCACTCCCCAGAACCACCTGCTGGACACCCCAGAATCACCTGCCGGCTTCGCCAGAACCACTCGGCAGACACTCCGGAACCACCTGCCTGGCATGCCGGAACCACCTCTCAGAGGTGCCAGAACCACATGCCAGACACTCCGGAATCACCTGCCGGTCATTCCGGAATCACCCGCTGGACATGCCGGAACCAGAGGCTCGGCTCGCCAGAACCACTGCCGGACATGCAAAATCACCTGCCGGCTACGCCAGAACCACTTGGCGAACACTCCGGAATCACCTGTCTGGCATGCAACAACCACCTCTCAGACTTGCCAGAACCATGTTCCTGACACGCCGGTACCACCTGCCGAGTATGCCGGAACCACCTGATCCACTTCCCAGAACAACCTGCTGGACACGCCAGAATCACCTGCCGGCTTCGTCAGAACCACTCGGCAGACACTAGGGAATCACATTCCAGGCATTCCGGAACCACCTCTCAGAGGTGTGAGAACCAAATGCCGGACACTCCGGTATCACCTGCCGGGCATGCCGGAACCACCTCTCAGAGGTGCCAGAACCACATGCCGGACACTCCGGAATCACCTGCCGGGCATGCCGGAACCACCTGCGGGACATGCCGGAACCACCGGCTCGACTCGCCGGAACCACTGCCGGACATGCAAAATCACCTGCCGGCTACGCCAGAACCACTTGGCGAACACTCCGGAATCACCTGCCGGGCATGGCGGAACCACCTCTCAGACATGCCGGAACCACATGCCAATGACACCGGAAGCACCTGCCGAGCACGCCAGAACCACCTGCTCGACTCGCCAAAACCCGCCCTGGACACGCCAAAAATCACCTGCCGGCTACGCCACAACCATTTGGTGAACTCTTCGGAATCACCTGCCGGCCTGGCTCCAGAACCACTCGGCAGACACTCTGGAACCACCTGCCGAGCATGCCGGAACCACCTCTCAGACATGCCGGAACCACATGCCAATGACACCGGAAGCACCTGCGAGCACGCCAGAACCACCTGCTCGACTCGCCAAAACCACCTGCTGGACTCGCCAAAATCACCTGCCGGCTACGCCACAACCATTTGGTGAACTCTTCGGAATCACCTGCCGGGCTGGCTGGAACCACCTGCCGGTCACGCCAACATCACCTGCCAGCTATGCAAGAACCACTTGGCAGACACCATGGAAACACCTGTCGGGCCGGCCGGAACCATCTCTCAGACGTGCCAGAACCATGAGCCTGAGATGCCGGAACCACTCCCCGGACAGAGCGAAACCACCTGCCAGACCCGCCTGAACCCCCTGGCGAGCACGCCTGATCCACCTGCTCAACTAGCCGGAACCAACTTCCTGACACGCCAAAATCACCTGCCAGGTATACAAGAACCACTTGGTGGACACTCCGGAATCATCTGCCAGACATGCCAGAACCAGCTCTCAGACACACCAGAACCACGTGCCAGAGACGCCGGAAGCACCAGCTGAGCATGCCTGAGCCACCTGCTCGACTCGCAAGATACACCTGTCGGACATGCCAAAATCACCTGCAGTGTATGCCAGAAACACTTGGCGGACGCTCCGGAATCACCTGTCGGGCGTGCCGGAACCACCTCTCAGACTTGCCAGAACCATGTTCTGGACACGCCGGTACCACCTGCCGAGTATGCCGGAACCAGCTGATCCACTCCCCAGAACGACCTAGTGGACACGCCAAAATCAACTGCCGGCTACGCCAGAACCACTCGGCAGACACTCCGGAATCACCTGCCGGGCTGGCTGGAACCACCTGCCGGTCACGCCAACATCGCCTTTCAGCTACGCCAGAACCACTTGGCGGACACCATGGAAACACCTGTGGGCCGGCCGGAGCCACCTATCAGACGTGCCAGAACCGTGTGCCTGGGATGCCGGAACCACACACCGAACAGACCGAGACCACCTGCCAGACCCGCCTGCACCACCTGCCGAGCACGCCGGAACCACCTGCTCGACTCGCCGGAACCACCTACCTGACACGCTAAAATCACCTGCCGGGTATGCCACAACCACTTGGTGGACACTCCGGAATCATCTGCCAGACATGCCAGAACCAGCTCTCAGACACACCAGAACCACGTACCAGACACGCCGGAAGCACCTGCTGATCATTCCTGAGCCAAATGCTCGACTTGCAAGAAACACCTGCCAGACACGCCAAAATCACCTGCCGGGTACGCCAGAACCACGTGGCGGACACTCCGGAATCACCTGTCGGGCGTGCCAGAAGCACCTGTCAGACTTGCCAGAACCATGTTCTGGACACGCCGGTACCAACTGCCGAGTATGCCGGAACAAGCTTATCCACTCCCCAGAACCACCTAGTGGACACGCCAAAATCAACTGCCGTCTACGCCGGAACCACCGGCTCGACTCACAGGAACCACCGCCGGACATGCAAAATGACCTGCCGGCTACGCCAGAACCACTTGGCGAACACTCCGGAATCACCTGTCCGGCATGCCGGAACCACCTCTCAGACTTGCCAGAACCATATTCCGGACACGCCGGTACCACCTGCCGAGTGTGCCGGAACCACCTGATCCACTCCCCAGAACCACCTGCTGGACACCCCAGAATCACCTGCCGGCTTCGCCAGAACCACTCGGCAGACACTCCGGAACCACCTGCCGGGCATGCCGGAACCACCTCTCAGAGGTGCCAGAACCACATGCCGGACACTCCGGAATCACCTGCCGGGCATGCCAGAACCACCTGCTGGACATGCCGGAACCACCGGCTCGACTCGCCAGAACCACTGCCGGACATGCAAAATCACCTGCCGGCTACGCCAGAACCACTTGGCGAACACTCCGGAATCACCTGTCTGGCATGCCACAACCACCTCTCAGACTTGCCAGAACCATGTTCCGGACACGCCGGTACCACCTGCCGAGTATGCCGGAACCACCTGATCCACTCCCCAGGAACACCTGCTGGACACACCAGAATCACCTGCCGACTACGCCAGAACCACTCGGCAGACACTCCGGAACCACCTGCCGGGCATGCCAGAACCACCTGTCAGAGGTGCCAGAACCACATGCCGGACACTCCGGAATCACCTGTCGGGCATGCCGGAACCACCTCTCAGAGGTGCCAGAACCACATGGGGGACACTCCGGAATCACCTGCCGGGCATGCCGGAACCACCTCTCAGCGGTGCCAGAACCACATGCCGGACACTCCGGAAACACCTGCCGGGCATGCCGGAACCACCTGCCGGACACGCCTGAACCACCTGCCGAGCACTCCAGAACCACCTAATGGACTCGCCGGAACCACCTACCTGACACGCTGAAATCACCTGCCGGGTATGCCACAACCACTTGGTGGACACTCCGGAATCATCTGACGGACATGCCAGAACCAGCTCTCAGACACACCAGAACCACGTGCCAGACACGCCGGAAGCACCTGCTGAGCATGCCTGAGCCAAATGCTCGACTTGCAAGAAACACCTGCCAGACACGCCAAAATCACCTGCCGGGTACGCCAGAACCACGTGGCGGACACTCTGGAATCACCTGTCAGGCATGCCGGAACCAACTCTCAGACGTGCCAGAACCTCGTGCCAGACACGAAACAAACACCTGCCGGACAGACCGGAAACACCTGCTGGACTCGCCGGAACCACCGCCGGACATGCAAAATGACCTGCCGGCTACGCCAGAACCACTTGGCGAACACTCCGGACTCACCTGTCTGGCATGCCAGAACCACCTCTCAGACTTGCGAGAACCATGTTCCGGACATGCCGGTACCACCTGCTGAGTATGCCGGAACCACCTGATCCACTCCCCAGAAACACCTGCTGGACACGCCAGAATCACCTGCCGGCTACGCCAGAACCACTCGGCAGACAGTCAGGAACCACCTACCGGGCATGACGGAACCACCTCTCAGAGGTGCCAGAAGCACATGCCGGACACTGTGGAATCACCAGCCGGGCATGCCGGAACCATCTCTCAGATGTGCCAGAACCATATTCCGGACACGCCGGTACCACCTGCCGAGCTCGCCGGAACCACCTGCTGGACACGCCAAAATCACCTGCCGGCTACGCCAGAACCACTCGACAGACACTCCGGAATCACCTGCCGGGCTGGATGGAACCACCTGCCGGTCACGCCAACATCGCCTTTCAGCTATGCCAGAACCACTTGGCGGACACTCTGGAATCACCTGCCGGGCATGCCAGAACCATCTCTCAGACTTGCCAAAACAGTGTTCCGCACATGCCGGAACCACTTGCCAAGCTCGCCGGAACCACCTGCTGGACACGCCAAAATCACCTGCCGGATACGCCAGAACCACTTGGCAGACACTCGGGAATCACATGCCAGGCATTCCGGAACCACCTCTCAGACATGCCGGAACCACATGCCGGACACTCCGGAATCACCTGCCGGGCATGCCAGAACCACCTGCCGGACATGCCGGAACCACCGGCTCGACTCGCCGGAACCATTGCCGGACATGCAAAATCACCTGCCGGCTACGCCAGAACCACTTGGCGAACACTCCGGAATCACCTGCCGGGCATGCCGGAACCATCTCTCAGACGTGCCAGAACCACGTTCCGGACATGCCGGAACTACCTGCCGAGCTTGCCGGAACCACCTGCTGGACACGCCAAAATCACCTGCCGGGTACGCCAGAACCACTCGGCAGACATTCCGGAATCACATGCCGGGCGTTCCGGAACCACCTCTCACAGGTGCCAGAACCAAATGCTGGACACTCCGGTATCACCTGCCGGGCATGCCGGAACCACCTGCTGGACATGCCGGAAACACCGGCTCGACTCGCCGGAACCATTGCCGGACATGCAAAATAACCTGCCGGCTACGCCAGAACCACTTGGCGAACACTCCGGAATCACCTGCCGTGCATGGCGGAACCACCTCTCAGACATGCCGGAACCACATGCCAATGACACCGGAAGCACCTGCCGAGCAAGACAGAACCACCTTCTCGACTACCCAAAACTAACCGCTGGAGACGCCAAAATCACCTGCAGGCTACGCCAGAACCACTCGGCAGACACTCCGGAATCACCTGCCGGGCTGGCTGGAACCACCTGCCGGTCACGCCAACATCACCTTTCAGCTACTCCAGGACCACTTGGCGGACACCATGGAAACACCTGTCGGGCCGGCCGGAACCACCTATCAGGCGTGCCAGAACCGTGTGCCTGAGATGCCGGAACCAGACACCGAACAGACCGAAGCCACCTGCCAGACCCGCCTGAACCACCTGCCGAGCACGCCGGAACCACCTACTCGACTCGCTGGAACCACCTACCTGACACGCTAAAATCACCTGCCGGGTATGCCACAACCACTTGGTGGACACTCCGGAATCATCTGCCGGACATGCCAGAACCTGCTCTCAGACACACCAGAACCACGTGCCAGACACGCCGGAAGCACCTGCTGAGCATGCCTGAGCCAAATGCTCGACTTGCAAGAAACACCTGCCAGACACGCCAAAATCACCTGCAGGGTATGCCAGAACCATGTGGCGGACACTCCGGAATCACCTGTCGGGCATGCTGGAACCAACTCTCAGACGTGCCAGAACCTCGTGCCGGTCACTACAGAACCACCTGCCGGACACGCTGGAACCACCGGCTCGACTCACAGGAACCACCGCCGGACATGCAAAATGACCTACCGGCTACGCCAGAACCACTTGGCGAACACTCCAGAATCACCTGTCGGTCATGCCGGAACCACCTCTCAGACTTGCGAGAACCATGTTCCGGACATGCCGGTACCACCTGCCGAGTATGCCGGAACCACCTGATCCACTCCCCAGAACCACCTGCTGGATACGCCAGAATCACCTGCCGGCTACTCCAGAACCACTCGGCAGACACTCCGTAACCAACTGCCGGGCATGACGGAACCACCTCTCAGAGGTGCCAGAACCACATGCCGGACACTCCGGAATCACCTGCCGAGCATGCCGGAACAACCTGCTGGACATGCCGGAACCCCCGGCTCGACTCGCCGGAACCAACTTCCTGACACGCCAAAATCACCTGCCAGGTATACAAGAACCACTTGGTGGACACTCCGGAATCATCTGCCGGACATGCCAGAACCAGCTCTCAGACACACCAGAACCACGTGCCAGAGACGCCGGAAGCACCAGCTGAGCATGCCTGAGCCACCTGCTCGACTCGCAAGGTACACCTGTCGGACATGCCAAAATCACCTGCAGGGTACGCCAGCAACACTTGGCGGACGCTCCGGAATCACCTGTCGGGCGTGCCGGAACCACCTCTCAGACTTGCCAGAACCATGTTCTGGACATGCTGGTACCACCTGTCGAGTATGCCGGAACCAGCTGATCCACTCCCCAGAACCACCTAGTGGACACGCCAAAATCAACTGCCGGCTACGCCAGAACCACTCGGCAGACACTCCGGAATCACAGGCCAGGTATTCCGGAACCAACTCTCAGAGGTGCCAGAACCAAATGCCGGACACTCTGGTATCACCTGCCGGGCATGCCGGAACCACCTCTCAGAGGTGCCAGAACCACATGCCGGACACTCCGGAATCACCTGCAGGGCATGCTGGAACCACGTGTTGGACATGCCGGAACCATTGCCGGAGATGCAAAATCATCTGCCGGCTACGCCAGAACCACTTGGTGAACACTCTGGTATCACCTGCCGGACATGCCGGAACCACCTCTCAGAGGTGCAAGAACCACATGCCAGACACTCCGGAATCACCTGCCGGGCATGCCGGAACCACCTGCCGGACATGCCGGAACCACCGGCTCGACTCGCCGGAACCATTGCCGGACATGCAAAATCACCTGCCGGCTACGCCAGAACCACTTGGCAAACACTCCGGAATCACCTGCCGGGCATGGCGGAACCACCTCTCAGACATGCCGGAACCACATGCCAATGACACCGGAAGCACCTGCCGAGCATGCCAGAACCACCTGCTCGACACGCCAAAACCACCTGCTGGACACGCCAAAATCACCTGCCGGCTACGCCAGAACCACTCGGCAGACACTCCGGAATCACATGCCAGGCATTCCGGAACGACCTCTCAGAGGTGCCAGAACGACATGCCGGACACTCAGGAATCACCTGCCGGGCAAGCTGGAACCACCTGCCGGACATGCCGGAACCATCGGCTCGACTCGCCGGAACCATTGCCGGACATGCAAAATCACCTGCCGACTATGCCAGAACCACTTGGCGAACACTCCGGAATCATCTGCCGGGCATCGCGGAGCCACCACTCAGACATGCCGGAACCACATGCCAATGACACCGGAAGCACCTTCCGAGCACGCCAGAACCACCTGCTCGACTCGCCAAAACCACCTGCTGGACACGCCAAAATCACCTGCCAGCTATGCCACAACCATTTGGTGAACTCTTCGGAATCACCTGCCGGGCTGGCTGGAATCACCTGCCGGTCACGACAACATCACCTGCCAGCTATGCCAGAACCGCTTGGCGGACACTCCGGAAACACCTGTCGGGCTGGCCGGAACCACCTATCAGACGTGCCAGAACCATGTGCCTGAGATGCCGGAACCACACCCCGAACAGACCGAAACCACCTGCCAGACCCGCCTGGACCACCTGCCGAGCACGCCGGAACCACCTACTCGACTCGCTGGAACCACCTACCTGACACGCTAAAATCACCGGCCGGGTATGCCACAACCACTTGGTGGACACTCCGGAATCATCTGCCGGACATGCCAGAACCAGCTCTCAGACACACCAGAACCACGTGCAAGACACGCCCGAATCACCTGCTGATCATGCCTGAGCCAAATGCTCGACTTGCAAGAAACACCTGCCAGACACGCCAAAATCACCTGCCGGGTACGCCAGAACCACGTAGCGGACACTCCAGAATCACCTGTCGGGCATGCCGGAACCACCTCTCAGAGGTGCCAGAACCTCGTGCCGGTCACGCCAGAACCACCTGCCGGACACACCGGAAACACCTGTTGGAAACGCCGGAACCACCGGCTCGACTCGCCGGAACCACCCGCGGACAGGCAAAATGACCTGCCGGCTACGCCAGAACCACTTGGCGAACACTCCGGAATCACCTGTCGGGCATGCCACAACCACCTCTCAGACTTGCGAGAACCATGTTCCGGACACGCCGGTACCACCTGCCGAGTATGCCGGAACCACCTGATCTACTCCCCAGAACCACCTCCTGGATACGCCAGAATCACCTGCCGGCTACACCAGAAGCACTCGGCAGACACCTCGGTATCACCTGCCGGGCATGCCGGAACCACCTCTCAGAGTTGCCAGAAGCACATGCCGGACACTCCGGATTCACCTGCCGGGCATGCCGGAACCACCTGCTGGACATGCCGGAACCACCGGCTCGACCCGCCGGAACCATTGCCGGACATGCAAAATCACCTGCCGGCTACGCCAGAACCACTTGGCGAACACTCCGGAATCACCTGCCTGAGATGGCGGAACCACCTCTCAGACATGCCAGAACCACATGCCAATGACACCGGAAGCACCTGCCGAGCATGACAGAACCACCAGCTCGACTCGCCAAAACCAACCGCTGGACAAGCCAAAATCACCTGCCGGCTACGCCAGAACCACTTGGCAGACACTCCGGAACCACCTGCAGGGCATGCTGGAACCACGTGCTGGACATGCCGGAACCACCTGCCGGACATGCCAGAACCACCGGCTCGACTCGCCGGAACCATGGCCGGACATGCAAAATCACCTGCCGGCTATGCCAAAACCACCTGAGGAACACTCCGGAATCACCTGCCGGGCATGGCAGAACCACCTGCTCGACTCGCGAAAACGACGTGGTGGACACGCCTAAATCACCTTCCGGCTACGCCACAACCATTTGGTGAACACTTCGGAATCACCTGCTGGACACGCCGGAACCACCGGCTCGACTCGCCGGAACCACCGCCGGACATCCAAAATGACCTGCCGGCTACGCCAGAACCACACGGTAGACACTCCGGAAACACCTCTCCGGCCGGCCGGAACCACCTCTCAGACATGCCAGAACCATGTGCCTGACATGCCGGATCCACTCCCCGAACAGACCGAAACCACCTGCCAGACACGCCTGAACCACCTGCCGAGCACGCCGGAACCACCTACTCGACTCGCTGGAACCACCTACCTGACACGCTAAAATCACCTGCCGGGTATGCAACAACCACTTGTTGGACATTCCGGAATCATCTGCCGGACATGCCGGAACCAACGCTCTGACGTGCCATAACCTCGTGGCCGACACGCCAGAACCACCTGCCGCAAAGACCGGAAACTCCTGCTGGACACGCCAGAACCACTCGGCAGAAACTCCGGAATCACATGCCAGGCATTCCGGAACCACCTCTCAGAGGTGCCAGAACCAAATGCCGGACACTCCGGTATCACCTGCCGGGCATGCCAGACAACCTCTCAGAGGCGCCAGAATCACATGCCGGACACTCCGGAATCACCTGCCGGGCATGCCGGAACCACCTGATCCACTCCCCAGAACCACCTGCTGGACATGCCGGAATCACCTGCCGGACATGCCGGAACCACCGGCTCGACTCGCCGGAACCATTGCCGGACATGCAAAATCACCTGCCAGCTACGCCAGAACCACTTGGCGAACACTCCGGAATCACCTGCCGGGCATGGCGGAACCACCTCTCAGACATGCCGGAACCACATGCCAATGACACCGGAAGCACCTGCCGAGCACGCCAGAACCACCTGCTCGACTCGCCAAAACCACATGCTGGACACGCCAAAATCACCTGCCGGCTACGCCAGAACCACTCGGCAGACACTCCGGAACCACCTGCCGGGCATGCCGGAACCACCTCTCAGAGGTGCCAGAACCACATGCCGGACACTCCGGAATCACCTGCCGGGAATGACAAACCATCTCTCAGACGTGATAGAACCATGTTCCGGACATGCTGGTACCACCTGCCGAGCTTGCTGGAACCACATGCTGGACACACCAAAATCACCTGCCAGCTACGCCAGAACCACACGGCAGACACTCCAGAATCACCAGCCGGGCTGGCAGGAACCACCTGCCGGTCACGCCAACATCACCTTTCAGCTACGCCAGAACCACATGCCGGACACTCCGGAATCACCTGCCAGGCATGCCGGAACCACCTGCTGGACATGCCGGAACCACCGGCTCGACTCACCAGAACCACTGCCGGACATGCAAAATCACCTGCCGGCTACGCCAGAACCACTTGGCGAACACTCCGGTATCACCTGCCGGGCATGCCGGAACCACCTCTCAGAGGTGCCAGAACCACATGCCGGACACTCCGGAATCACCTGCCGGGCATGCCGGAACCATCTCTCAGACTTGCCAGAACCATGTTCCGGACATGCCGGAACCACCTGCCGAGCTCGCCGGAACCACCTGCTGGACACGCCAAAATCACCTGCCGGCTACGCCAGAACCACTCGGCAGACACTCGGGAATCACATTCCAGGCATTCCGGAACCACCTCTCAGAGGTGTGAGAACCAAATGCTTGACACTCCGGTATCACCTGCCGGGCATGCCGGAACCACCTCTCAGAGGTGCCAGAACCACATGCCGGACACTCCGGAATCACCTGCCGGGCATGCCGGAACCACCTGCCGGACATGCCGGAACCACCGGCTCGACTTGCCGGAACCATTGCCGGACATGCAAAATCACCTGCCGGCTACGCCAGAACCACTTGGCGAACACTCCGGAATCACCTGCCGGGCATGGCGGAACCACCTCTCAGACATGCCGGAACCACATGCCAATGACACCGGAAGCACCTGCCGAGCACGCCAGAACCACCTGCTCGACTCGCCAAAACCACCTTCTGGACACGCCAAATCACCTGCCGGCTACGCCACAACCATTTGGTGAACTCTTCGGAATCACCTGCCGGCCTGGCTCCAGAACCACTCGGCAGACACTCCGGAACATCCTGCCGGGCATGCCGGAACCACCTCTCAGACATGCCGGAACCACATGCCAATGACACCGGAAGCACCTGCCGAGCACGCCACAACCACCTGCTCGACTCGCCAAAACCACCTGCTGGACTCGCCAAAATCACAGGCCGGCTACGCCACAACCATTTGGTGAACTCTTCGGAATCACCTGCGGGGCTTGCTGGAACCACCTGCCGGTCACGCCAACATCACCTTTCAGCTATGCCAGAACCAGTTGGCAGACACCATGGAAACACCTTTCGGGCCGGCCGGAACCAATTCTCAGACGTGCCAGAACCATGAGCCTGAGATGCCGGACCCACTCCCCGAACAGAGCGAAACCACCTGCCAGACCCGCCTGAACCCCCTGGCGAGCACGCGTGATCCACCTGCTCAACTAGCCGGAACCAACTTCCTGACACGCCAAAATCACCTGCCAGGTATACAAGAACCACTTGGTGGACACTCCGGAATCATCTGCCGGACATGCCAGAACCAGCTCTCAGACACACCAGAACCACGTGCCAGAGACGCCGGAAGCACCAGCTGAGCATGCCTGAGCCACCTGCTCGACTCGCAAGAAACACCTGTCGGACATGCCAAAATCACCTGCAGGGTACGCCAGCAACACTTGGCGGACGCTCCGGAATCACCTGTCGGGCGTGCCGGAACCACCTCTCAGACTTGCCAGAACCATGTTCTGGACACGCCGGTACCACCTGTCGAGTATGCCGGAACCAGATGATCCACTCCCCAGAACCACCTAGTGGACACGCCAAAATCAACTGCCGGCTACGCCAGAACCACTCGGCAGACACTCCGGAATCACAGGCCAGGTATTCCGGAACCAACTCTCAGAGGTGCCAGAACCAAATGCCGGACACTCTGGTATCACCTGCCGGGCATGCCGGAACCACCTCTCAGAGGTGCCAGAACCACATGCCGGACACTCCGGAATCACCTGCAGGGCATGCTGGAACCACGTGTTGGACATGCCGGAACCATTGCCGGAGATGCAAAATCATCTGCCGGCTACGCCAGAACCACTTGGTGAACACTCTGGTATCACCTGCCGGACATGCCGGAACCACCTCTCAGAGGTGCAAGAACCACATGCCAGACACTCCGGAATCACCTGCCGGGCATGCCGGAACCACCTCTCAGAGGTGCCAGAACCACATGCCGGACACTCCGGAATCACCTGCCGGACATGCCGGAACCACCGGCTCGACTCGCCGGAACCATTGCCGGACATGCAAAATCACCTGCCGGCTACGCCAGAACCACTTGGCAAACACTCCGGAATCACCTGCCGGGCATGGCGGAACCACCTCTCAGACATGCCGGAACCACATGCCAATGACACCGGAAGCACCTGCCGAGCACGCCAGAACCACCTGCTCGACACGCCAAAACCACCTGCTGGACACGCCAAAATCACCTGCCGGCTACGCCAGAACCACTCGGCAGACACTCCGGAATCACATGCCAGGCATTCCGGAACGACCTCTCAGAGGTGCCAGAACGACATGCCGGACACTCAGGAATCACCTGCCGGGCAAGCTGGAACCACCTGCCGGACATGCCGGAACCATCGGCTTGACTCGCCGGAACCATTGCCGGACATGCAAAATCACCTGCCGACTATGCCAGAACCACTTGGCGAACACTCCGGAATCATCTGCCGGGCATCGCGGAGCCACCACTCAGACATGCCGGAACCACATGCCAATGACACCGGAAGCACCTTCCGAGCACGCCAGAACCACCTGCTCGACTCGCCAAAACCACCTGCTGGACACGCCAAAATCACCTGCCGGCTATGCCACAACCATTTGGTGAACTCTTCGGAATCACCTGCCGGGCTGGCTGGAATCACCTGCCGGTCACGACAACATCACCTGCCAGCTATGCCAGAACCGCTTGGCGGACACTCCGGAAACACCTGTCGGGCTGGCCGGAACCACCTATCAGACGTGCCAGAACCATGTGCCTGAGATGCCGGAACCACACCCCGAACAGACCGAAACCACCTGCCAGACCCGCCTGGACCACCTGCCGAGCACGCCGGAACCACCTACTCGACTCGCTGGAACCACCTACCTGACACGCTAAAATCACCGGCCGGGTATGCCACAACCACTTGGTGGACACTCCGGAATCATCTGCCGGACATGCCAGAACCAGCTCTCAGACACACCAGAACCACGTGCCAGACACGCCCGAATCACCTGCTGATCATGCCTGAGCCAAATGCTCGACTTGCAAGAAACACCTGCCAGACACGCCAAAATCACCTGCCGGGTACGCCAGAACCACGTAGCGGACACTCCAGAATCACCTGTCGGGCATGCCGGAACCACCTCTCAGAGGTGCCAGAACCTCGTGCCGGTCACGCCAGAACCACCTGCCGGACACACCGGAAACACCTGTTGGAAACGCCGGAACCACCGGCTCGACTCGCCGGAACCACCCGCGGACAGGCAAAATGACCTGCCGGCTACGCCAGAACCACTTGGCGAACACTCCGGAATCACCTGTCGGGCATGCCACAACCACCTCTCAGACTTGCGAGAACCATGTTCCGGACACGCCGGTACCACCTGCCGAGTATGCCGGAACCACCTGATCTACTCCCCAGAACCACCTCCTGGATACGCCAGAATCACCTGCCGGCTACACCAGAAGCACTCGGCAGACACCTCGGTATCACCTGCCGGGCATGCCGGAACCACCTCTCAGAGTTGCCAGAAGCACATGCCGGACACTCCGGATTCACCTGCCGGGCATGCCGGAACCACCTGCTGGACATGCCGGAACCACCGGCTCGACTCGCCGGAACCATTGCCGGACATGCAAAATCACCTGCCGGCTACGCCAGAACCACTTGGCGAACACTCCGGAATCACCTGCCTGAGATGGCGGAACCACCTCTCAGACATGCCAGAACCACATGCCAATGACACCGGAAGCACCTGCCGAGCATGACAGAACCACCAGCTCGACTCGCCAAAACCAACCGCTGGACAAGCCAAAATCACCTGCCGGCTACGCCAGAACCACTTGGCAGACACTCCAGAACCACCTGCAGGGCATGCTGGAACCACGTGCTGGACATGCCGGAACCACCTGCCGCACATGCCAGAACCACCGGCTCGACTCGCCGGAACCATGGCCGGACATGCAAAATCACCTGCCGGCTATGCCAAAACCACCTGAGGAACACTCCGGAATCACCTGCCGGGCATGGCAGAACCACCTGCTCGACTCGCGAAAACGACCTGGTGGACACGCCTAAATCACCTTCCGGCTACGCCACAACCATTTGGTGAACACTTCGGAATCACCTGCTGGACACGCCGGAACCACCGGCTCGACTCGCCAAAACCACATGCTGGACACACCAAAATCACCTGCCGGCTACGCCAGAACCACTCGGCAGACACTCCGGAACCACCTGCCTGGCATGCCGGAACCACCTCTCAGAGGTGCCAGAACCACATGCCGGACACTCCGGAATCACCTGCCGGGAATGACAAACCATCTCTCAGACGTGATAGAACCATGTTCCGGACATGCTGGTACCACCTGCCGAGCTCGCTGGAACCACATGCTGGACACACCAAAATCACCTGCCAGCTACGCCAGAACCACACGGCAGACACTCCAGAATCACCAGCCGGGCTGGCAGGAACCACCTGCCGGTCACGCCAACATCACCTTTCAGCTACGCCAGAACCACATGCCGGACACTCCGGAATCACCTGCCAGGCATGCCGGAACCACCTGCTGGACATGCCGGAACCACCGGCTCGACTCACCAGAACCACTGCCGGACATGCAAAATCACCTGCCGGCTACGCCAGAACCACTTGGCGAACACTCCGGTATCACCTGCCGGGCATGCCGGAACCACCTCTCAGAGGTGCCAGAACCACATGCCGGACACTCCGGAATCACCTGCCGAGCATGCCGGAACCATCTCTCAGACTTGCCAGAACCATGTTCCGGACATGCCGGAACCACCTGCCGAGCTCGCCGGAACCACCTGCTGGACACGCCAAAATCACCTGCCGGCTACGCCAGAACCACTCGGCAGACACTCGGGAATCACATTCCAGGCATTCCGGAACCACCTCTCAGAGGTGTGAGAACCAAATGCTGGACACTCCGGTATCACCTGCCGGGCATGCCGGAACCACCTCTCAGAGGTGCCAGAACCACATGCCGGACACTCCGGAATCACCTGCCGGGCATGCCGGAACCACCTGCCGGACATGCCGGAACCACCGGCTCGACTTGCCGGAACCATTGCCGGACATGCAAAATCACCTGCCGGCTACGCCAGAACCACTTGGCGAACACTCCGGAATCACCTGCCGGGCATGGCGGAACCACCTCTCAGACATGCCGGAACCACATGCCAATGACACCGGAAGCACCTGCCGAGCACGCCAGAACCACCTGCTCGACTCGCCAAAACCACCTTCTGGACACGCCAAATCACCTGCCGGCTACGCCACAACCATTTGGTGAACTCTTCGGAATCACCTGCCGGCCTGGCTCCAGAACCACTCGGCAGACACTCCGGAACATCCTGCCGGGCATGCCGGAACCACCTCTCAGACATGCCGGAACCACATGCCAATGACACCGGAAGCACCTGCCGAGCACGCCACAACCACCTGCTCGACTCGCCAAAACCACCTGCTGGACTCGCCAAAATCACAGGCCGGCTACGCCACAACCATTTGGTGAACTCTTCGGAATCACCTGCGGGGCTTGCTGGAACCACCTGCCGGTCACGCCAACATCACCTTTCAGCTATGCCAGAACCAGTTGGCAGACACCATGGAAACACCTTTCGGGCCGGCCGGAACCAATTCTCAGACGTGCCAGAACCATGAGCCTGAGATGCCGGACCCACTCCCCGAACAGAGCGAAACCACCTGCCAGACCCGCCTGAACCCCCTGGCGAGCACGCGTGATCCACCTGCTCAACTAGCCGGAACCAACTTCCTGACACGCCAAAATCACCTGCCAGGTATACAAGAACCACTTGGTGGACACTCCGGAATCATCTGCCGGACATGCCAGAACCAGCTCTCAGACACACCAGAACCACGTGCCAGAGACGCCGGAAGCACCAGCTGAGCATGCCTGAGCCACCTGCTCGACTCGCAAGAAACACCTGTCGGACATGCCAAAATCACCTGCAGGGTACGCCAGCAACACTTGGCGGACGCTCCGGAATCACCTGTCGGGCGTGCCGGAACCACCTCTCAGACTTGCCAGAACCATGTTCTGGACACGCCGGTACCACCTGTCGAGTATGCCGGAACCAGATGATCCACTCCCCAGAACCACCTAGTGGACACGCCAAAATCAACTGCCGGCTACGCCAGAACCACTCGGCAGACACTCCGGAATCACAGGCCAGGTATTCCGGAACCAACTCTCAGAGGTGCCAGAACCAAATGCCGGACACTCTGGTATCACCTGCCGGGCATGCCGGAACCACCTCTCAGAGGTGCCAGAACCACATGCCGGACACTCCGGAATCACCTGCAGGGCATGCTGGAACCACGTGTTGGACATGCCGGAACCATTGCCGGAGATGCAAAATCATCTGCCGGCTACGCCAGAACCACTTGGTGAACACTCTGGTATCACCTGCCGGACATGCCGGAACCACCTCTCAGAGGTGCAAGAACCACATGCCAGACACTCCGGAATCACCTGCCGGGCATGCCGGAACCACCTCTCAGAGGTGCCAGAACCACATGCCGGACACTCCGGAATCACCTGCCGGACATGCCGGAACCACCGGCTCGACTCGCCGGAACCATTGCCGGACATGCAAAATCACCTGCCGGCTACGCCAGAACCACTTGGCAAACACTCCGGAATCACCTGCCGGGCATGGCGGAACCACCTCTCAGACATGCCGGAACCACATGCCAATGACACCGGAAGCACCTGCCGAGCACGCCAGAACCACCTGCTCGACACGCCAAAACCACCTGCTGGACACGCCAAAATCACCTGCCGGCTACGCCAGAACCACTCGGCAGACACTCCGGAATCACATGCCAGGCATTCCGGAACGACCTCTCAGAGGTGCCAGAACGACATGCCGGACACTCAGGAATCACCTGCCGGGCAAGCTGGAACCACCTGCCGGACATGCCGGAACCATCGGCTTGACTCGCCGGAACCATTGCCGGACATGCAAAATCACCTGCCGACTATGCCAGAACCACTTGGCGAACACTCCGGAATCATCTGCCGGGCATCGCGGAGCCACCACTCAGACATGCCGGAACCACATGCCAATGACACCGGAAGCACCTTCCGAGCACGCCAGAACCACCTGCTCGACTCGCCAAAACCACCTGCTGGACACGCCAAAATCACCTGCCGGCTATGCCACAACCATTTGGTGAACTCTTCGGAATCACCTGCCGGGCTGGCTGGAATCACCTGCCGGTCACGACAACATCACCTGCCAGCTATGCCAGAACCGCTTGGCGGACACTCCGGAAACACCTGTCGGGCTGGCCGGAACCACCTATCAGACGTGCCAGAACCATGTGCCTGAGATGCCGGAACCACACCCCGAACAGACCGAAACCACCTGCCAGACCCGCCTGGACCACCTGCCGAGCACGCCGGAACCACCTACTCGACTCGCTGGAACCACCTACCTGACACGCTAAAATCACCGGCCGGGTATGCCACAACCACTTGGTGGACACTCCGGAATCATCTGCCGGACATGCCAGAACCAGCTCTCAGACACACCAGAACCACGTGCCAGACACGCCCGAATCACCTGCTGATCATGCCTGAGCCAAATGCTCGACTTGCAAGAAACACCTGCCAGACACGCCAAAATCACCTGCCGGGTACGCCAGAACCACGTAGCGGACACTCCAGAATCACCTGTCGGGCATGCCGGAACCACCTCTCAGAGGTGCCAGAACCTCGTGCCGGTCACGCCAGAACCACCTGCCGGACACACCGGAAACACCTGTTGGAAACGCCGGAACCACCGGCTCGACTCGCCGGAACCACCCGCGGACAGGCAAAATGACCTGCCGGCTACGCCAGAACCACTTGGCGAACACTCCGGAATCACCTGTCGGGCATGCCACAACCACCTCTCAGACTTGCGAGAACCATGTTCCGGACACGCCGGTACCACCTGCCGAGTATGCCGGAACCACCTGATCTACTCCCCAGAACCACCTCCTGGATACGCCAGAATCACCTGCCGGCTACACCAGAAGCACTCGGCAGACACCTCGGTATCACCTGCCGGGCATGCCGGAACCACCTCTCAGAGTTGCCAGAAGCACATGCCGGACACTCCGGATTCACCTGCCGGGCATGCCGGAACCACCTGCTGGACATGCCGGAACCACCGGCTCGACTCGCCGGAACCATTGCCGGACATGCAAAATCACCTGCCGGCTACGCCAGAACCACTTGGCGAACACTCCGGAATCACCTGCCTGAGATGGCGGAACCACCTCTCAGACATGCCAGAACCACATGCCAATGACACCGGAAGCACCTGCCGAGCATGACAGAACCACCAGCTCGACTCGCCAAAACCAACCGCTGGACAAGCCAAAATCACCTGCCGGCTACGCCAGAACCACTTGGCAGACACTCCAGAACCACCTGCAGGGCATGCTGGAACCACGTGCTGGACATGCCGGAACCACCTGCCGCACATGCCAGAACCACCGGCTCGACTCGCCGGAACCATGGCCGGACATGCAAAATCACCTGCCGGCTATGCCAAAACCACCTGAGGAACACTCCGGAATCACCTGCCGGGCATGGCAGAACCACCTGCTCGACTCGCGAAAACGACCTGGTGGACACGCCTAAATCACCTTCCGGCTACGCCACAACCATTTGGTGAACACTTCGGAATCACCTGCTGGACACGCCGGAACCACCGGCTCGACTCGCCAAAACCACATGCTGGACACACCAAAATCACCTGCCGGCTACGCCAGAACCACTCGGCAGACACTCCGGAACCACCTGCCTGGCATGCCGGAACCACCTCTCAGAGGTGCCAGAACCACATGCCGGACACTCCGGAATCACCTGCCGGGAATGACAAACCATCTCTCAGACGTGATAGAACCATGTTCCGGACATGCTGGTACCACCTGCCGAGCTCGCTGGAACCACATGCTGGACACACCAAAATCACCTGCCAGCTACGCCAGAACCACACGGCAGACACTCCAGAATCACCAGCCGGGCTGGCAGGAACCACCTGCCGGTCACGCCAACATCACCTTTCAGCTACGCCAGAACCACATGCCGGACACTCCGGAATCACCTGCCAGGCATGCCGGAACCACCTGCTGGACATGCCGGAACCACCGGCTCGACTCACCAGAACCACTGCCGGACATGCAAAATCACCTGCCGGCTACGCCAGAACCACTTGGCGAACACTCCGGTATCACCTGCCGGGCATGCCGGAACCACCTCTCAGAGGTGCCAGAACCACATGCCGGACACTCCGGAATCACCTGCCGAGCATGCCGGAACCATCTCTCAGACTTGCCAGAACCATGTTCCGGACATGCCGGAACCACCTGCCGAGCTCGCCGGAACCACCTGCTGGACACGCCAAAATCACCTGCCGGCTACGCCAGAACCACTCGGCAGACACTCGGGAATCACATTCCAGGCATTCCGGAACCACCTCTCAGAGGTGTGAGAACCAAATGCTGGACACTCCGGTATCACCTGCCGGGCATGCCGGAACCACCTCTCAGAGGTGCCAGAACCACATGCCGGACACTCCGGAATCACCTGCCGGGCATGCCGGAACCACCTGCCGGACATGCCGGAACCACCGGCTCGACTTGCCGGAACCATTGCCGGACATGCAAAATCACCTGCCGGCTACGCCAGAACCACTTGGCGAACACTCCGGAATCACCTGCCGGGCATGGCGGAACCACCTCTCAGACATGCCGGAACCACATGCCAATGACACCGGAAGCACCTGCCGAGCACGCCAGAACCACCTGCTCGACTCGCCAAAACCACCTTCTGGACACGCCAAAATCACCTGCCAGGTATACAAGAACCACTTGGTGGACACTCCGGAATCATCTGCCGGACATGCCAGAACCAGCTCTCAGACACACCAGAACCACGTGCCAGAGACGCCGGAAGCACCAGCTGAGCATGCCTCAGCCACCTGCTCGACTCGCAAGATACACCTGTCGGACATGCCAAAATCACCTGCAGGGTACGCCAGAAACACGTGGCGGACGCTCCGGAATCACGTGTCGGGCGTGCCGGACCCACCTCTCAGACTTTCCAGAAGCATGTTTTGTAAACGCCGGTACCACCTGCCGAGTATGCCGGAACCAGCTGATCCACTCCCCAGAACGACCTAGTGGACACGCCAAAATCAACTGCCGGCTACGCCAGAACCACTCGGCAGACACTCCGGAATCACAGGCCAGGCATTCCGGAACCACCTCTCAGAGGTGCCAGAACCACATGCCGGACACTCCGGAATGACCTGCGGGGCATTCCGGAACCATCTCTCAGACGTGCCAGAACCACGTTCCGGACATTCCGGAACTACCTGCCGAGCTTGCCGGAACCACCTGCTGGACACACCAAAATCACCTGCCGGGTACGCCAGAACCACTCGGCAGACATTCCGGAATCACATGCCGGGCGTTCCGGAACCACCTCTCACAGGTGCCAGAACCAAATGCTGGACACTCCGGTATCACCTGCCGGGCATGCCGGAACCACCTGCTGGACATGCCGGAAACACCGGCTCGACTCGCCGGAACCATTGCCGGACATGCAAAATAACCTGCCGGCTACGCCAGAACCACTTGGCGAACACTCCGGAATCACCTGCCGTGCATGGCGGAACCACCTCTCAGACATGCCGGAACCACATGCCAATGACACCGGAAGCACCTGCCGAGCAAGACAGAACCACCTTCTCGACTACCCAAAACTAACCGCTGGAGACGCCAAAATCACCTGCAGGCTACGCCAGAACCACTCGGCAGACACTCCGGAATCACCTGCCGGGCTGGCTGGAACCACCTGCTGGTCACGCCAACATCACCTTTCAGCTACTCCAGGACCACTTGGCGGACACCATGGAAACACCTGTCGGGCCGGCCGGAACCACCTATCAGGCGTGCCAGAACCGTGTGCCTGAGATGCCGGAACCAGACACCGAACAGACCGAAGCCACCTGCCAGACCCGCCTGAACCACCTGCCGAGCACGCCGGAACCACCTACTCGACTCGCTGGAACCACCTACCTGACACGCTAAAATCACCTGCCGGGTATGCCACAACCACTTGGTGGACACTCCGGAATCATCTGCCGGACATGCCAGAACCTGCTCTCAGACACACCAGAACCACATGCCAGACACGCCGGAAGCACCTGCTGAGCATGCCTGAGACAAATGCTCGACTTGCAAGAAACACCTGCCAGACACGCCAAAATCACCTGCAGGGTACGCCAGAACCATGTGGCGGACACTCCGGAATCACCTGTCGGGCATGCTGGAACCAACTCTCAGACGTGCCAGAACCTCGTGCCGGTCACTACAGAACCACCTGCCGGACACGCTGGAACCACCGGCTCGACTCACAGGAACCACCGCCGGACATGCAAAATGACCTACCGGCTACGCCAGAACCACTTGGCGAACACTCCAGAATCACCTGTCGGTCATGCCGGAACCACCTCTCAGACTTGCGAGAACCATGTTCCGGACATGCCGGTACCACCTGCCGAGTATGCCGGAACCACCTGATCCACTCCCCAGAACCACCTGCTGGATACGCCAGAATCAACTGCCGGCTACTCCAGAACCACTCGGCAGACACTCCGTAACCAACTGCTGGGCATGACGGAACCACCTCTCAGAGGTGCCAGAACCACATGCCGGACACTCCGGAATCACCTGCCGAGCATGCCGGAACAACCTGCTGGACATGCCGGAACCCCCGGCTCGACTCGCCGGAACCAACTTCCTGACACGCCAAAATCACCTGCCAGGTATACAAGAACCACTTGGTGGACACTCCGGAATCATCTGCCGGACATGCCAGAACCAGCTCTCAGACACACCAGAACCACGTGCCAGAGACGCCGGAAGCACCAGCTGAGCATGCCTGAGCCACCTGCTCGACTCGCAAGGTACACCTGTCGGACATGCCAAAATCACCTGCAGGGTACGCCAGCAACACTTGGCGGACGCTCCGGAATCACCTGTCGGGCGTGCCGGAACCACCTCTCAGACTTGCCAGAACCATGTTCTGGACATGCCGGTACCACCTGTCGAGTATGCCGGAACCAGCTGATCCACTCCCCAGAACCACCTAGTGGACACGCCAAAATCAACTGTCGGCTACGCCAGAACCACTCGGCAGACACTCCGGAATCACAGGCCAGGTATTCCGGAACCAACTCTCAGAGGTGCCAGAACCAAATGCCGGACACTCTGGTATCACCTGCCGGGCATGCCGGAACCACCTCTCAGAGGTGCCAGAACCACATGCCGGACACTCCGGAATCACCTGCAGGACATGCTGGAACCACGTGTTGGACATGCCGGAACCATTGCCGGAGATGCAAAATCATCTGCCGGCTACGCCAGAACCACTTGGTGAACACTCTGGTATCACCTGCCGGGCATGCCGGAACCACCTCTCAGAGGTGCAAGAACCACATGCCAGACACTCCGGAATCACCTGCCGGGCATGCCGGAACCACCTGCCGGACATGCCGGAACCACCGGCTCGACTCGCCGGAACCATTGCCGGACATGCAAAATCACCTGCCGGCTACGCCAGAACCACTTGGCAAACACTCCGGAATCACCTGCCGGGCATGGCGGAACCACCTCTCAGACATGCCGGAACCACATGCCAATGACACCGGAAGCACCTGCCGAGCACGCCAGAACCACCTGCTCGACACGCCAAAACCACCTGCTGGACACGCCAAAATCACCTGCCGGCTACGCCAGAACCACTCGGCAGACACTCCGGAATCACATGCCAGGCATTCCGGAACGACCTCTCAGAGGTGCCAGAACGACATGCCGGACACTCAGGAATCACCTGCCGGGCAAGCTGGAACCACCTGCCGGACATGCCGGAACCATCGGCTCGACTCGCCGGAACCATTGCCGGACATGCAAAATCACCTGCCGACTATGCCAGAACCACTTGGCGAACACTCCGGAATCATCTGCCGGGCATCGCGGAGCCACCACTCAGACATGCCGGAACCACATGCCAATGACACCGGAAGCACCTTCCGAGCACGCCAGAACCACCTGCTCGACTCGCCAAAACCACCTGCTGGACACGCCAAAATCACCTGCCGGCTATGCCACAACCATTTGGTGAACTCTTCGGAATCACCTGCCGGGCTGGCTGGAATCACCTGCCGGTCACGACAACATCACCTGCCAGCTATGCCAGAACCGCTTGGCGGACACTCCGGAAACACCTGTCGGGCTGGCCGGAACCACCTTTCAGACGTGCCAGAACCATGTGCCTGAGATGCCGGAACCACACCCCGAACAGACCGAAACCACCTGCCAGACCCGCCTGGACCACCTGCCGAGCACGCCGGAACCACCTACTCGACTCGCTGGAACCACCTACCTGACACGCTAAAATCACCTGCCGGGTATGCCACAACCACTTGGTGGACACTCCGGAATCATCTGCCGGACATGCCAGAACCAGCTCTCAGACACACCAGAACCACGTGCCAGACACGCCCGAATCACCTGCTGATCATGCCTGAGCCAAATGCTCGACTTGCAAGAAACACCTGCCAGACACGCCAAAATCACCTGCCGGGTACGCCAGAACCACGTAGCGGACACTCCAGAATCACCTGTCGGGCATGCCGGAACCACCTCTCAGAGGTGCCAGAACCTCGTGCCGGTCACGCCAGAACCACCTGCCGGACACACCGGAAACACCTGTTGGAAACGCCGGAACCACCGGCTCGACTCGCCGGAACCACCCGCGGACAGGCAAAATGACCTGCCGGCTACGCCAGAACCACTTGGCGAACACTCCGGAATCACCTGTCGGGCATGCCACAACCACCTCTCAGACTTGCGAGAACCATGTTCCGGACACGCCGGTACCACCTGCCGAGTATGCCGGAACCACCTGATCTACTCCCCAGAACCACCTCCTGGATACGCCAGAATCACCTGCCGGCTACACCAGAAGCACTCGGCAGACACCTCGGTATCACCTGCCGGGCATGCCGGAACCACCTCTCAGAGTTGCCAGAAGCACATGCCGGACACTCCGGATTCACCTGCCGGGCATGCCGGAACCACCTGCTGGACATGCCGGAACCACCGGCTCGACTCGCCGGAACCATTGCCGGACATGCAAAATCACCTGCCGGCTACGCCAGAACCACTTGGCGAACACTCCGGAATCACCTGCCTGAGATGGCGGAACCACCTCTCAGACATGCCAGAACCACATGCCAATGAAACCGGAAGCACCTGCCGAGCATGAAAGATCCACCAGCTCGACTCGCCAAAACCAACCGCTGGACAAGCCAAAATCACCTGCCGGCTACGCCAGAACCACTTGGCAGACACTCCGGAACCACCTGCCGGGCTTTCTGGAACCACCTGCCGGTCACGCCAACATCACCTTTCAGCTATGCCAGAACCACTTGGCGGACACTCCAGAAACACCTGTCGGGCCGGCCGCAACTACCTCTCAGACGTGCCAGAACCATGTGCCTGAGATGCCGGAACCACTCCCCGAACAGACCGAAACCACCTGCCAGACCCGCCTGAACCACCTGCCGAGCACGCCTGATCCACCTGCTCAACTAGCCGGAACCACCTTCCTGACATGCCAAAATCACCTGCCAGTTATACCAGAACCACTTGGTGGACACTCCGGAATCATCTGCCGGACATGCCTGAACCAGCTCTCAGACACACCAGAACCACGGGCCAGAGACGCCGGAAGCACCAGCTGAGCATGCCTGAGCCACCTGCTCGACTCGCAAGAAACACGTGTCGGACATGCCAAAATCACCTGCCGGGTTCGCCAGAAACACTTGGCGGTTCTCATGAATCACGTGTCGTGCGTGCCGGAACCACCTCTCAGACTTTCCAGAACCATGTTCTGGACACGCCGGGACCACCTGCCGAGTATGCCGGAACCAGCTTATCCACTCCCCAGAACCACCTAGTGGACACAACAAAATCAACTGCCGGCTACTCCGGAACCACCGGCTCGACTCGCCGGAACCACCGCCGGACATGCAAAATGACCTGCCGGCTACGCCAGAACCACTTGGCGAACACTCCGGAATCACCTGTCGGGCATGCCGGAATCACCTCTCAGAGGTGCCAGAACCAAATGCCGGACACTCCGGAATCACCTGTCGGGCATGCCGGAACCACCTCTCAGAGGTGCCAGAACCAAATGCCGGACACTCCGGTATCACCTGCCGAGTATGCTGGAACCACCTGATCCACTCCCCAGAACCACCTGCTGGACATGCCAGAATCACCTGCCGACTACGCCAGAACCACTCGGCAGACACTCCGGAACCACCTGCCGGGCATGCCGGAACCACCTCTCAGAGGTGCCAGAACCACATGCCGGACACTCCAGAATCACCTGCCGGGCATGCCGGAACCATCTCTAAGACGTGCCAGAACCATGTTCCGGACACGCCGGTACCACCTGCCGAGCTCGCCGGAACCAGCTGCTGGACACGCCAAAATCACCTGCCGGCTACTCCAGAACCACGCGGCAGACACTCCGGAATCACCTGCCGGGCTGGCTGGAACCACCTGCCGGTCACGCCAACATGACCTTTCAGCTACGCCAGAACCACTTGGGGGACACTCCGGAAACACCTCTCCGGCTGGCCGGAACCACCTCTCAGACGTGCCAGAACCATGTGCCTGAGATGCCGGAACCACACCCCGAACAGACCGAAACCACCTGCCAGACCCGCCTGAACCCCCTGGCGAGCACGCCTGATCCACCTGCTCAACTAGCCGGAAACACCTTCCTGACACGCCAAAATCACCTGCCAGGTCTACCAGAACCACTTGGTGGACACTCCGGAATCATCTGCCGGACATGTCAGAACCAGCTCTCAGACACACCAGAACCACGTGCCAGAGACGCCGGAAGCACCAGCTGAGCATGCCTGAGCCACCTGCTCGACTCGCAAGAAACACCTGTCGGACATGCCAAAATCACCTGCCGGGTACGCCAGAACCACGTGGTGGACACTCCGGAATCACCTGTCGGGCATGCCGGAACCACATCTCAGACTTGCCAGAACCATGTTCTGGACACGCCGGTACCAACTGCCGAGTATGCCGGAACAAGCTGATCCCCTCCCCAGAACCACCTATTGGACACGCCAAAATCAACTGCCGTCTACGCCGGAACCACCGGCTTGACTCACCGGAACCACCGCCGGACATGCAAAATGACCTGCCGGCTACGCCAGAACCACTTGGCGAACACTCCGGAATCACCTGTCGGGCATGCCGGAACCACCTCTCAGACTTGCCAGAACCATGTTCCGGACACGCCGGTACCACCTGCCGAGTGTGCTGGAACCACCTGATCCACTCCCCAGAACCACCTGCTGGACACCCCAGAATCACCTGCCGGCTTAGCCAGAACCAATCGGCAGACACTCCGGAACCACCTGCCTGGCATGCCGGAACCACCTCTCAGAGGTGCCAGAACCACATGCCGGACACTCCGGAATCACCTGCCGGTCATGCCGGAACCACCTGCTGGACATGCCGGAACCACCGGCTCGACTCGCCAGAACCACTGCCGGACATGCAAAATCACCTGCCGGCTACACCAGAACCACTTGGCGAACACTCCGGAATCACCTGTCTGGCATGCCACAACCACCTCTCAGACTTGCCAGAACCATGTTCCGGACACGCCGGTACCACCTGCCGAGTATGCCGGAACCACCTGATCCACTCCCCAGAACCACCTGCTGGACACGCCAGAATCACCTGCCGGCTACGCCAGAAGCACTCGGCAGACACTCCGTAACCAACTGCCGGGCATGCCAGAACCACCTCTCAGAGATGCCAGAAGCACATGACGGACACTCCGGAATCACCTGCCGGGCATGCCGGAACCATCTCTCAGACGTGCCAGAACCATGTTCCGGACATGCCGGAACCACCTGCTGAGCTCTCCGGAACCACCTGCTGGACACGCCAAAATCACCTGCCGGCTACGCCAGAACCACTCGGCAGACACTCCGGAATCACCTGCCGGGCTGGCTGGAACCACCTGCCGGTCACACCAACATCACATGCCAGCTATGCCAGAACCACTTGGCGGACACCATGGAAACACCTGTCGGGCCGGCCGGAACCACCTATCAGACGTGCCAGAACCATGTACCTGAGATGCCGGAACCACACCCCTAAGAGACCGAAACCACCTGCCAGACCCGCCTGAACCACCTGCCGAGCACGCCAGAACCACCTACTCGACTTGCCGGAACATCCTACCTGACACGCTAAAATCACCTTCCGGGTATGCCACAACCACTTCGTGGACACTCCGGAACTATCTGCCGGACATGCCTGAAGCAGCTCTCAGACACACCAGAACCACGTGCCAGACACGCCAGAAGCACCTGCTGATCATGCCTGAGCCAAATGCTCGACTTGCAAGAAACACCTGCCAGACACGCCAAAATCACCTGCCGGGTACGCCAGAACCACGTGGCGGACACTCCGGAATCACCTGTCGGGCATGCCGGAACCAACTCTCAGACGTGCCAGAACCTCGTGCCGGTCAGGCCAGAACCACCTGCCGGACAGACAGGAAACACCTGCTGGATACGCCGCAACCACAGGCTCGACTCGCCGGAACCACCGCCAGACAGGCAAAATGACCTGCCGGCTACGCCAGAACCACTTGACGAACACTCCGGAATCACCTGTCGGGCATGCCGGAACCACATCTCAGACTTGCCAGAACCATGTTCCGGACACGCCGGTACCACCTGCCGAGTATGCCGGAACCACCTGATCCACTCCCCACAACCACCTGCTGGACACGCCAGAATCACCTGTCGGCTACGCCAGAATCGCTCGGCAGACACTCCGGAACCACCTGCCGGGCATGCTGGAACCATCTGCCGGACATGCCGGAACCACCGGCTCGACTCGCCGGAACCAGAGCCGGACATGCAAAATCACCTGCCGGCTATGCCAGAACCACTTGGCGAACACTCCGGAATCAGCTGCCAAGCATGTCGGAACCACCTCTCAGACATGCCGGAACCACATGCCAATGACACCGGAAGCACCTGCCGAGCACGCCAGAACCACCTGCTCGTCTCGCCAAAACCACCTGCTGGACACGCGAAAATCACCTGCCGGCTACGCCGCAACCATTTGGTGAACTCTTCAGAATCTCCTACGGGGCTGGCTGGAACCACCTGCCGGTCACACCAACATCACCTGCCAGCTATGCCAGAACCTCTTGGCAGAAACCATGGAAACACCTGTCGGACCTGCCGGAACCACCTATCTGACGTGCCAGAACCATGTGCCTGAGATGCCGGAACCACACCCCGAACAGACCGAAACCACCTGCCAGACCGGCCTGAACCACCTGCCGAGCACGCCGGAACCACCTACTCGACTCGCCGGAACCACCTACCTGACACGCTAAAATCACCTGCCGGGTACGCCAGAGCTACTTGGCGAACACTCCGGAATCACCTGTCGGGCCTGCCGGAACCACCTCTCAGACTTGCCAGAACCATGTTCCGGACACGCCGGTACCACCTGCCGAGTATGCCGGAACCACCTGATCCCCACCCCAGAACCACCTGCTGGACACCCCAGAATCACCTGCCGGCTACGCCAGAACCACTCGGCAGACACTCCGTAACCACATGCCGGGCATGCCGGAACCACCTCTCAGAGGTGCCAGAACCACATGCCGGACACTCCGGAGTCACCTGCCGGGCATGCCGGAACCATCTCTCAGACGTGCCAGAACCATGTTCCGGACACCCCGGTACCACCTGCCGAGCTCGCCGGAAACACCTGCTGGACACGCCAAAATCACCTCCCGGCTACAACCAGAACCACGTGGCGGACACTCCGGAATCACCTGTCGGGCATGCCTGAACGAACTCTCAGACGTGCCAGAACCTCGTGCCGGTCACCCCAGAACCACCTGCCGGACACGCTGGAATCACCGGCTTGACTCGCCGGAACCACCGCCGGACATGCAAAATGACCTGCCGGCTACACCAGAACCACTTGGCGAACACTCCGGAATCACCTGTCGGGGATGCCGGAACCGCCTCTCAGACTTGCCAGAACCATGTTCCGGACACGACGGTACCACCTGCCGAGTATGCCGGAACCACCTGATCCACTCCCCAGAACCACCTACTGGACACGCCAGAATCACCTGCCGACTACGCCAGAACCACTCGGCAGACACTCCGGAACCACCTGCCGGGCATGCCGGAACCACCTCTCAGAGGTGCCAGAACCACATGCCGGACACTCCGGAATCACCTGCCGGGCATGCCGGAACCACCTCTCAGAGGTGCCAGAACCACATGCCGGACACTGCGGAATCACCTGCTGGGCATGCCGGAACCATCTCTCAGACGTGCCAGAACCATGTTCCGGACACGCTGGTACCAGCAACCGAGCTCGCCGGAACCAGCTGCTGGACACGCCAAAATCACCTGCCGGCAATGCCAGAACCATACGGCAGACAGTCCGGAATCACCTGCCGGGCTGGCTGGAACCACCTGCCGGTCACGGCAACATCACCTTTCAGCTACGCCAGAACCACTTGGCGGACACTCCGGAAACACCTCTCCGGCCGGCTGGAACCACCTCTCAGAGGTGCCAGAACCAAATGCCGGAGACTCCGATATCACCTGCCGGGCATGCCGGAACCACCTCTCAGAGGTGCCAGAACCACATGCCGGACACTCCGGAATCACCTGCCGGGCATGCCGGAACCAACTGCTGGACATGCCGGAACCACTGGCTCGACTCGCCGGAACCATTGCCGGACATGCAAAATCACCTGCCGGCTACGCCAGAACCACTTGGCGAACACTCCGGAATCACCTGCCGGGCATGGGGGAACCACCTCTCAGACATGCCGGAACCACATGCCAAAGACACCGGAAGCACCTGCCGAGCACGCCAGAACAACCTGCTCGACTCGCCAAAACCACCCGCTGGACAAGTCAAAATCACCTGCCGGCTATGCCAGAATGCCGGGGTCCCGCCCCGGCGGAGTCCAGGTTCCTGAGGGATGGACGGCGTCGGCGCGATGAGGGAGGGGGAAAATAAAGGGGACGTGAGACTTGGGTTGGTGTTAGCAAGTCCGACTTTACTGTGCACAAGTGTCGTTTATATATTTTTCAGGATTAGTACAGAAATAGTTTTACAAATATTCTCAGAGAGATAAGGAAGTAAGAAACGAGCACAAGAATATTTATTAGCATTCCATTCTATAGAGCATAAGGTTAATGATCGTCTTCTCTGCAATTAACTAGTGTTTGTTGTCTCTAAGCTAAAGGAGATAGGTACCTAGGCGTCTGTTGTAATTCATGGTAAAGTTAAATCAAAGAGAGAAGGTCCAGGCCTCCGGACAGGGCAGCAGCCCGTCTGGTTACATCCTGGTGGAGCCATCCCTGCCTCCGTCAATCATTTACGCCATTAGTGTAGATGGTTAATGGGAACAAAAGGTGACTCCAGGGTGTCTTATCCCCAGGGCTGTCTGCATTCTCAGCGGGCAGTTAAACATCTTTACTTTTTCGCGCCCTTTAGGGGCTGGAAGCATTCCTTTGTCTTTTAGATTGTAGAGCTAACGGTCCCTTAAGTACACTGCCGGAGAAAGTATCATATTGTTAGTAAAGTAAAGGGCTGAAAAGCTAAACTAAACTATATATCTTCAAGAATAAAAAAGAGAAATAAGTATACACATAACCTTGATAGAAAGCATGCATATAATTCAGAAAATATCGGGGGTGTTGGCCGGCCATCCTTCACCGAGGGGCATTCTTGCACCCCTCGGCCCTTCTACTCACCAATTATTTATTATGTATTGCTTTTAGGAGAAAACCTCTATAACATTTTAACAGAAAGCAGAAGGTCAAGAATAATATATAGATACTTCTTGATCATCCAATTAACCAGCAAACTTAGAAGGACGATGCATATGTATATTTAGACAAAGAACTGGAGGGAGAAGGAAACATTAACCAGATGGAGGCCATAAACCTAATTCGACATCTTATCTGGGCAGGATTCCTTTCTGATTGTCTCACATGGGACTGTGTGCTCCTCCAATAATTAACTGAAAAATATCTTGAAAGTTACCTGCAGGTGGTCACATTCTCTTACTGTATCTAATTTTCCCGGGAGGTAGTGCCTCCCAAGCAGCCACCCAAAGGAGTGAAAACTGGAGGTTAAGAAAGGAAAAGGAATGAAGGGCAATTAGAAGCAGCACAGGTTTCAGAACTATGTGAGGGGCTGGCCGGTTATTCTTCACCAAGGGGCGACCCTGCACCCCTCAGCGTTAATCGGCTGGACCCTGTCAAACAGCCGATCAAATGATGTAGCCACGGCTCCCAGCACCAGAACCATTCGGCATACACTCAGGAATCACCTGCCGGGCTGGCTGGAACCACCTGCCGGTCACGCCAACATCACCTTTCAGCTACACCAGAACCACTTGGCGGACACGCCGGAAACACCTGTCGGGCCGGCCGGAACCACCTCTCAGACGTGCCAGAACCATGTGCCTGAGATGCCGGAACCACTTCCCGAACAGACCAAAACCACCTGCCAGACCCGCCTGAACCCCCTGGCGAGCACGCCTGATCCACCTGCTCAGCTAGCCGGAACCACCTTCCTGACACGCCAAAATCACCTGCCAGGTATACCACAACGACTTGGTGGACACTCCGGAATCATCTGCCGGACATGCCAGAACCAGCTCTCAGAGACACCCGAACCACGTGCCAGAGAAGCCGGAAGCACCAGCTGAGCATGCCTGAGCCACCTGCTCGACTCGCAAGAAACACCTGTCGGACATGCCAAAATCACCTGCCGGGTACGCCAGAAACACTTGGCGGACGCTCCGGAATCACCTGTCGGGCGTGCCGGAACCAGCTCTCAGACTTGCCAGAACCATGTTCTGGACACGCCGGTACCACCTGCCGAGTAAGCCGGAACCGGCTGATCAACTCCTCAGAACCACCTAGTGGACACGCCAAAATCAACCTCCGGGTATGCCAGAACCACTCGGCAGACACTCCGGAATCACAGGCCAGGCATTCCTTAACCACCTCTCAGAGGTTCCAGAACCAAATCCCGGACACTCCGATATCACCTGCCGGGCATTCCGGAATCGCCTCTCAGAGGTGCCAGAACCACATGCCGGACACTCCGGAATCAGCTGCAGGGCATGCTGGAACCACGTGCTGGACATGCCGGAACCACTTGCCGGACATGCCGGAACCACCTGCCGGACATTCCGGAACCACCGGCTCGACTCGCCGGAACCACTGCCGGACATGCAAAATCACCTGCCGGCTACGCCAGAACCACTTGGCGAACACTCCGGAATCACCTGCCGGGCATGGCGGAACCACCTCTCAGACATGCCGGAACCAGATGCCAATGACACCGGAAGCACCTGCCGAGCACGCCAGAACCACCTGCTCGACTCACCAAAACCACCTGCTGGACACGCCAAAATCACCTGCCGGCTACGCCAGAACCACTCGGCAGACACTCCGGAATCACATGCCAGGCATTCCGGAACCACCTCTCAGAGGTGCCAGAACCAAATGCCGGAGACTCCGGAATCACCTGCCGGGCATGCCGGAACCACCTGCTGGACACGCCTGAACCACCTGACGAGCACGCCAGAACCACCTATTGGACTCGCCGAACCACCTACCTGACACGCTAAAATCACCTGCCGGGTATGCCACAACCACTTGGTGGACACTAAGGAATCATCTGCCAGACATGCCAGAACCAGCTCTCAGACACACCAGAACCACGTGCCAGACACGCCGGAAGCACCTGCTGAGCATGCCTGAGCCAAATGCTCGACTTGCAAGAAACACCTGCCAGACACGCCAAAATCACCTGCCGGGAACGCCAGGACCACGTGGCGGACACTCCGGATTCACCTGTCGGGCATGCCGGAACCAACTCTCAGACGTGCCAGAACCTCGTGCTGGTCACGCCAGAACCACCTGCCGGACAGACCGGAAACAACTGCTGGATACGCCGGAACCACCGGCTCGACTCGGCGGAACAACCGCCGGACATGCAAAATGACCTGCCGGCTACGCCAGAACCACTTGGCGAACACTCCGGAATCACCTGTCGGGCATGCCGGAACCACCTCTCAGACTTGCCAGAACCATGTTCCGGACACGCCGGTACCACCTGCGGAGTATGCCGGAACAACTTGATCCACTCCCCAGTACCACCTGCTGGATACGCCAGAATCACCTGCCAGCTACTCCAGAACCACTCTGCGGACACTCCGTTATCACCTGCCGGGCATGCCGGAACCACCTCTCAGATGTGCCAGAACCACATGCTGGACACTCCGGAATCACCTGCGGGGCATGCCGGAACCACCTGCAGGACATGCCGGAACCACCGGCTCGACTCTCCAGAACCACTGCCGGACATGCAAAATCACCTGCCGGCTACGCCAGAACCACTTGGCTACACTCCGGTATCACCCGCCGGGCATGCCGGGACCACCTCTCAGATGTGCCAGAATCACATGCTGGACACTCCGGAATCACCTGCCGGGCATGCCGGAACCATCTCTCAGACTTGCCAGAACCATGTTCCGGACATGCCGGAACCACATGCCGAGCTCGCCGGAACCACCTGCTGGACACGCCAAAATCACCTGCCGGCTACGCCAGAACCACTCGGCAGACACTCGGGAATCACATGACAGGCATTCCGGAACCACCTATCAGAGGTGTGAGAACCAAATGCCGGACACTCCGGTATCACCTGCCGGGCATGCCGGAACCACCTCTCAGAGGTGCCAGAACCACATGCCGGACACTCCGGAATCACCTGCCGGGCATGCCGGAACCACCTCTCAGAGGTGCCAGAACCACATGCCGGACACTCCGGAAGCACCTGCCGGGCATGCCGGAACCAACTGCTGGACATGCCGGAACCACCGGCTCGACTCGCCGGAACCATTGCCGGACATGCAAAATCACCTGCCGGCTACGCCAGAACCACTTGGCGAACACTCCGGAATCACCTGCTGGGCATGGCGGAACCACATCTCAGACATGCCGGAACCACATGCCAATGACACCGGAAGCACCTGCCGAGCACGCCAGAACCACCTGCTCGACTCGCCAAAACCACCTGCTGGACACGCCAAAATCACCTGCCGGCTACGCCACAACCATTTGGTGAACTCTTCGGAATCACCTGCCGGGCTGGCTGGAACCACCTGCCGGTCACGCCAACATCACCTGCCAGCTATGCCAGAACCACTTGGCAGACACCATGGAAACACCTGTCGGGCCGGCCGGAACCACCTCTCAGACGTGCCAGAACCATGAGCCTGAGATGCCAGAAACACTCCCCGAACAGACCGAAACCACCTGCCAGACCCGTCTGAACCCCCTGGCAAGCACGCCTGATCCACCTGCTCAACTGGCCGGAACCAACTTCCTGACACGCCAAAATCACCTGCCAGGTATACAAGAACCACTTGGTGGACACTCCGGAATCATCTGCCGGACATGCCAGAACCAGCTCTCAGACACACCAGAACCACGTGCCAGAGACGCCGGAAGCACCAGCTGAGCATGCCTGAGCCACCTGCTCGACTCGCAAGAAACACCTGTCGGACATGCCAAAATCACCTGCCGGGTACGCCAGAAACACTTGGCGGACGCTCCGGAATCACCTGTCGGGCGTGCCGGAACCAGCTCTCAGACTTGCCAGAACCATGTTCTGGACACGCCGGTACCACCTGCCGAGTAAGCCGGAACCGGCTGATCAACTCCTCAGAACCACCTAGTGGACACGCCAAAATCAACCTCCGGGTATGCCAGAACCACTCGGCAGACACTCCGGAATCACAGGCCAGGCATTCCTTAACCACCTCTCAGAGGTTCCAGAACCAAATCCCGGACACTCCGATATCACCTGCCGGGCATTCCGGAATCGCCTCTCAGAGGTGCCAGAACCACATGCCGGACACTCCGGAATCAGCTGCAGGGCATGCTGGAACCACGTGCTGGACATGCCGGAACCACTTGCCGGACATGCCGGAACCACCTGCCGGACATTCCGGAACCACCGGCTCGACTCGCCGGAACCACTGCCGGACATGCAAAATCACCTGCCGGCTACGCCAGAACCACTTGGCGAACACTCCGGAATCACCTGCCGGGCATGGCGGAACCACCTCTCAGACATGCCGGAACCAGATGCCAATGACACCGGAAGCACCTGCCGAGCACGCCAGAACCACCTGCTCGACTCACCAAAACCACCTGCTGGACACGCCAAAATCACCTGCCGGCTACGCCAGAACCACTCGGCAGACACTCCGGAATCACATGCCAGGCATTCCGGAACCACCTCTCAGAGGTGCCAGAACCAAATGCCGGAGACTCCGGAATCACCTGCCGGGCATGCCGGAACCACCTGCTGGACACGCCTGAACCACCTGACGAGCACGCCAGAACCACCTACTGGACTCGCCGAACCACCTACCTGACACGCTAAAATCACCTGCCGGGTATGCCACAACCACTTGGTGGACACTAAGGAATCATCTGCCGGACATGCCAGAACCAGCTCTCAGACACACCAGAACCACGTGCCAGACACGCCGGAAGCACCTGCTGAGCATGCCTGAGCCAAATGCTCGACTTGCAAGAAACACCTGCCAGACACGCCAAAATCACCTGCCGGGAACGCCAGGACCACGTGGCGGACACTCCGGATTCACCTGTCGGGCATGCCGGAACCAACTCTCAGACGTGCCAGAACCTCGTGCTGGTCACGCCAGAACCACCTGCCGGACAGACCGGAAACAACTGCTGGATACGCCGGAACCACCAGCTCGACTCGCCGGAACAACCGCCGGACATGCAAAATGACCTGCCGGCTACGCCAGAACCACTTGGCGAACACTCCGGAATCACCTGTTGGGCATGCCGGAACCACCTCTCAGACTTGCCAGAACCATGTTCCGGACACGCCGGTACCACCTGCGGAGTATGCCGGAACAACTTGATCCACTCCCCAGTACCACCTGCTGGATACGCCAGAATCACCTGCCAGCTACTCCAGAACCACTCTGCGGACACTCCGTTATCACCTGCCGGGCATGCCGGAACCACCTCTCAGATGTGCCAGAACCACATGCTGGACACTCCGGAATCACCTGCGGGGCATGCCGGAACCACCTGCAGGACATGCCGGAACCACCGGCTCGACTCTCCAGAACCACTGCCGGACATGCAAAATCACCTGCCGGCTACGCCAGAACCACTTGGCGAACACTCCGGTATCACCTGCCGGGCATGCCGGGACCACCTCTCAGATGTGCCAGAATCACATGCTGGACACTCCGGAATCACCTGCCGGGCATGCCGGAACCATCTCTCAGACTTGCCAGAACCATGTTCCGGACATGCCGGAACCACCTGCCGAGCTCGCCGGAACCACCTGCTGGACACGCCAAAATCACCTGCCGGCTACGCCAGAACCACTCGGCAGACACTCGGGAATCACATTCCAGGCATTCCGGAACCACCTCTCAGAGGTGTGAGAACCAAATGCTGGACACTCCGGTATCACCTGCCGGGCATGCCGGAACCACCTCTCAGAGGTGCCAGAACCACATGCCGGACACTCCGGAATCACCTGCCGGGCATGCCGGAACCACCTGACGGACATGCCGGAACCACCGGCTCGACTTGCCGGAACCATTGCCGGACATGCAAAATCACCTGCCGGCTACGCCAGAACCACTTGGCGAACACTCCGGAATCACCTGCCGGGCATGGCGGAACCACCTCTCAGACATGCCGGAACCACATGCCAATGACACCGGAAGCACCTGCCGAGCACGCCAGAACCACCTGCTCGACTCGCCAAAACCACCTTCTGGACACGCCAAATCACCTGCCGGCTACGCCACAACCATTTGGTGAACTCTTCGGAATCACCTGCCGGCCTGGCTCCAGAACCACTCGGCAGACACTCCGGAACATCCTGCCGGGCATGCCGGAACCACCTCTCAGACATGCCGGAACCACATGCCAATGACACCGGAAGCACCTGCCGAGCACGCCACAACCACCTGCTCGACTCGCCAAAACCACCTGCTGGACTCGCCAAAATCACAGGCCGGCTACGCCACAACCATTTGGTGAACTCTTCGGAATCACCTGCGGGGCTTGCTGGAACCACCTGCCGGTCACGCCAACATCACCTTTCAGCTATGCCAGAACCAGTTGGCAGACACCATGGAAACACCTTTCGGGCCGGCCGGAACCAATTCTCAGACGTGCCAGAACCATGAGCCTGAGATGCCGGACCCACTCCCCGAACAGAGCGAAACCACCTGCCAGACCCGCCTGAACCCCCTGGCGAGCACGCGTGATCCACCTGCTCAACTAGCCGGAACCAACTTCCTGACACGCCAAAATCACCTGCCAGGTATACAAGAACCACTTGGTGGACACTCCGGAATCATCTGCCGGACATGCCAGAACCAGCTCTCAGACACACCAGAACCACGTGCCAGAGACGCCGGAAGCACCAGCTGAGCATGCCTGAGCCACCTGCTCGACTCGCAAGAAACACCTGTCGGACATGCCAAAATCACCTGCAGGGTACGCCAGCAACACTTGGCGGACGCTCCGGAATCACCTGTCGGGCGTGCCGGAACCACCTCTCAGACTTGCCAGAACCATGTTCTGGACACGCCGGTACCACCTGTCGAGTATGCCGGAACCAGATGATCCACTCCCCAGAACCACCTAGTGGACACGCCAAAATCAACTGCCGGCTACGCCAGAACCACTCGGCAGACACTCCGGAATCACAGGCCAGGTATTCCGGAACCAACTCTCAGAGGTGCCAGAACCAAATGCCGGACACTCTGGTATCACCTGCCGGGCATGCCGGAACCACCTCTCAGAGGTGCCAGAACCACATGCCGGACACTCCGGAATCACCTGCAGGGCATGCTGGAACCACGTGTTGGACATGCCGGAACCATTGCCGGAGATGCAAAATCATCTGCCGGCTACGCCAGAACCACTTGGTGAACACTCTGGTATCACCTGCCGGACATGCCGGAACCACCTCTCAGAGGTGCAAGAACCACATGCCAGACACTCCGGAATCACCTGCCGGGCATGCCGGAACCACCTCTCAGAGGTGCCAGAACCACATGCCGGACACTCCGGAATCACCTGCCGGACATGCCGGAACCACCGGCTCGACTCGCCGGAACCATTGCCGGACATGCAAAATGACCTGCCGGCTACGCCAGAACCACTTGGCAAACACTCCGGAATCACCTGCCGGGCATGGCGGAACCACCTCTCAGACATGCCGGAACCACATGCCAATGACACCGGAAGCACCTGCCGAGCACGCCAGAACCACCTGCTCGACACGCCAAAACCACCTGCTGGACACGCCAAAATCACCTGCCGGCTACGCCAGAACCACTCGGCAGACACTCCGGAATCACATGCCAGGCATTCCGGAACGACCTCTCAGAGGTGCCAGAACGACATGCCGGACACTCAGGAATCACCTGCCGGGCAAGCTGGAACCACCTGCCGGACATGCCGGAACCATCGGCTTGACTCGCCGGAACCATTGCCGGACATGCAAAATCACCTGCCGACTATGCCAGAACCACTTGGCGAACACTCCGGAATCATCTGCCGGGCATCGCGGAGCCACCACTCAGACATGCCGGAACCACATGCCAATGACACCGGAAGCACCTTCCGAGCACGCCAGAACCACCTGCTCGACTCGCCAAAACCACCTGCTGGACACGCCAAAATCACCTGCCGGCTATGCCACAACCATTTGGTGAACTCTTCGGAATCACCTGCCGGGCTGGCTGGAATCACCTGCCGGTCACGACAACATCACCTGCCAGCTATGCCAGAACCGCTTGGCGGACACTCCGGAAACACCTGTCGGGCTGGCCGGAACCACCTATCAGACGTGCCAGAACCATGTGCCTGAGATGCCGGAACCACACCCCGAACAGACCGAAACCACCTGCCAGACCCGCCTGGACCACCTGCCGAGCACGCCGGAACCACCTACTCGACTCGCTGGAACCACCTACCTGACACGCTAAAATCACCGGCCGGGTATGCCACAACCACTTGGTGGACACTCCGGAATCATCTGCCGGACATGCCAGAACCAGCTCTCAGACACACCAGAACCACGTGCCAGACACGCCCGAATCACCTGCTGATCATGCCTGAGCCAAATGCTCGACTTGCAAGAAACACCTGCCAGACACGCCAAAATCACCTGCCGGGTACGCCAGAACCACGTAGCGGACACTCCAGAATCACCTGTCGGGCATGCCGGAACCACCTCTCAGAGGTGCCAGAACCTCGTGCCGGTCACGCCAGAACCACCTGCCGGACACACCGGAAACACCTGTTGGAAACGCCGGAACCACCGGCTCGACTCGCCGGAACCACCCGCGGACAGGCAAAATGACCTGCCGGCTACGCCAGAACCACTTGGCGAACACTCCGGAATCACCTGTCGGGCATGCCACAACCACCTCTCAGACTTGCGAGAACCATGTTCCGGACACGCCGGTACCACCTGCCGAGTATGCCGGAACCACCTGATCTACTCCCCAGAACCACCTCCTGGATACGCCAGAATCACCTGCCGGCTACACCAGAAGCACTCGGCAGACACCTCGGTATCACCTGCCGGGCATGCCGGAACCACCTCTCAGAGTTGCCAGAAGCACATGCCGGACACTCCGGATTCACCTGCCGGGCATGCCGGAACCACCTGCTGGACATGCCGGAACCACCGGCTCGACTCGCCGGAACCATTGCCGGACATGCAAAATCACCTGCCGGCTACGCCAGAACCACTTGGCGAACACTCCGGAATCACCTGCCTGAGATGGCGGAACCACCTCTCAGACATGCCAGAACCACATGCCAATGACACCGGAAGCACCTGCCGAGCATGACAGAACCACCAGCTCGACTCGCCAAAACCAACCGCTGGACAAGCCAAAATCACCTGCCGGCTACGCCAGAACCACTTGGCAGACACTCCAGAACCACCTGCAGGGCATGCTGGAACCACGTGCTGGACATGCCGGAACCACCTGCCGCACATGCCAGAACCACCGGCTCGACTCGCCGGAACCATGGCCGGACATGCAAAATCACCTGCCGGCTATGCCAAAACCACCTGAGGAACACTCCGGAATCACCTGCCGGGCATGGCAGAACCACCTGCTCGACTCGCGAAAACGACCTGGTGGACACGCCTAAATCACCTTCCGGCTACGCCACAACCATTTGGTGAACACTTCGGAATCACCTGCTGGACACGCCGGAACCACCGGCTCGACTCGCCAAAACCACATGCTGGACACACCAAAATCACCTGCCGGCTACGCCAGAACCACTCGGCAGACACTCCGGAACCACCTGCCTGGCATGCCGGAACCACCTCTCAGAGGTGCCAGAACCACATGCCGGACACTCCGGAATCACCTGCCGGGAATGACAAACCATCTCTCAGACGTGATAGAACCATGTTCCGGACATGCTGGTACCACCTGCCGAGCTCGCTGGAACCACATGCTGGACACACCAAAATCACCTGCCGGCTACGCCAGAACCACACGGCAGACACTCCAGAATCACCAGCCGGGCTGGCAGGAACCACCTGCCGGTCACGCCAACATCACCTTTCAGCTACGCCAGAACCACATGCCGGACACTCCGGAATCACCTGCCAGGCATGCCGGAACCACCTGCTGGACATGCCGGAACCACCGGCTCGACTCACCAGAACCACTGCCGGACATGCAAAATCACCTGCCGGCTACGCCAGAACCACTTGGCGAACACTCCGGTATCACCTGCCGGGCATGCCGGAACCACCTCTCAGAGGTGCCAGAACCACATGCCGGACACTCCGGAATCACCTGCCGAGCATGCCGGAACCATCTCTCAGACTTGCCAGAACCATGTTCCGGACATGCCGGAACCACCTGCCGAGCTCGCCGGAACCACCTGCTGGACACGCCAAAATCACCTGCCGGCTACGCCAGAACCACTCGGCAGACACTCGGGAATCACATTCCAGGCATTCCGGAACCACCTCTCAGAGGTGTGAGAACCAAATGCTGGACACTCCGGTATCACCTGCCGGGCATGCCGGAACCACCTCTCAGAGGTGCCAGAACCACATGCCGGACACTCCGGAATCACCTGCCGGGCATGCCGGAACCACCTGACGGACATGCCGGAACCACCGGCTCGACTTGCCGGAACCATTGCCGGACATGCAAAATCACCTGCCGGCTACGCCAGAACCACTTGGCGAACACTCCGGAATCACCTGCCGGGCATGGCGGAACCACCTCTCAGACATGCCGGAACCACATGCCAATGACACCGGAAGCACCTGCCGAGCACGCCAGAACCACCTGCTCGACTCGCCAAAACCACCTTCTGGACACGCCAAATCACCTGCCGGCTACGCCACAACCATTTGGTGAACTCTTCGGAATCACCTGCCGGCCTGGCTCCAGAACCACTCGGCAGACACTCCGGAACATCCTGCCGGGCATGCCGGAACCACCTCTCAGACATGCCGGAACCACATGCCAATGACACCGGAAGCACCTGCCGAGCACGCCACAACCACCTGCTCGACTCGCCAAAACCACCTGCTGGACTCGCCAAAATCACAGGCCGGCTACGCCACAACCATTTGGTGAACTCTTCGGAATCACCTGCGGGGCTTGCTGGAACCACCTGCCGGTCACGCCAACATCACCTTTCAGCTATGCCAGAACCAGTTGGCAGACACCATGGAAACACCTTTCGGGCCGGCCGGAACCAATTCTCAGACGTGCCAGAACCATGAGCCTGAGATGCCGGACCCACTCCCCGAACAGAGCGAAACCACCTGCCAGACCCGCCTGAACCCCCTGGCGAGCACGCGTGATCCACCTGCTCAACTAGCCGGAACCAACTTCCTGACACGCCAAAATCACCTGCCAGGTATACAAGAACCACTTGGTGGACACTCCGGAATCATCTGCCGGACATGCCAGAACCAGCTCTCAGACACACCAGAACCACGTGCCAGAGACGCCGGAAGCACCAGCTGAGCATGCCTGAGCCACCTGCTCGACTCGCAAGAAACACCTGTCGGACATGCCAAAATCACCTGCAGGGTACGCCAGCAACACTTGGCGGACGCTCCGGAATCACCTGTCGGGCGTGCCGGAACCACCTCTCAGACTTGCCAGAACCATGTTCTGGACACGCCGGTACCACCTGTCGAGTATGCCGGAACCAGATGATCCACTCCCCAGAACCACCTAGTGGACACGCCAAAATCAACTGCCGGCTACGCCAGAACCACTCGGCAGACACTCCGGAATCACAGGCCAGGTATTCCGGAACCAACTCTAAGAGGTGCCAGAACCAAATGCCGGACACTCTGGTATCACCTGCCGGGCATGCCGGAACCACCTCTCAGAGGTGCCAGAACCACATGCCGGACACTCCGGAATCACCTGCAGGGCATGCTGGAACCACGTGCTGGACATGCCGGAACCACCTGCCGGACATGCCAGAACCACCGGCTCGACTCGCCGGAACCATGGCCGGACATGCAAAATCACCTGCCGGCTATGCCAAAACCACCTGAGGAACACTCCGGAATCACCTGCCGGGCATGGCAGAACCACCTGCTCGACTCGCGAAAACGACCTGGTGGACACGCCTAAATCACCTTCCGGCTACGCCACAACCATTTGGTGAACACTTCGGAATCACTTGCTGGACACGCCGGAACCACCATCTCGACTCGCCGGAACCAACGCCGGACATCCAAAATGACCTGCCGGCTACGCCAGAACCACACGGTAGACACTCCGGAAACACCTCTCCGGCCGGCCGGAACCACCTCTCAGACATGCCAGAACCATGTGCCTGACATGCCGGATCCACTCCCCGAACAGACCGAAACCACCTGCCAGACACGCCTGAACCACCTGCCGAGCACGCCGGAACCACCTACTCGACTCGCTGGAACCACCTACCTGACACGCTAAAATCACCTGCCGGGTATGCAACAACCACTTGTTGGACATTCCGGAATCATCTGCCGGACATGCCGGAATCAACGCTCTGACGTGCCATAACCTCGTGGCCGACACGCCAGAACCACCTGCCGCAAAGACCGGAAACTCCTGCTGGACACGCCAGAACCACTCGGCAGAAACTCCGGAATCACATGCCAGGCATTCCGGAACCACCTCTCAGAGGTGCCAGAACCAAATGCCGGACACTCCGGTATCACCTGCCGGGCATGCCAGACAACCTCTCAGAGGCGCCAGAATCACATGCCGGACACTCCGGAATCACCTGCCGGGCATGCCGGAACCACCTGATCCACTCCCCAGAACCACCTGCTGGACATGCCGGAATCACCTGCCGGACATGCCGGAACCACCGGCTCGACTCGCCGGAACCATTGCCGGACATGCAAAATCACCTGCCGGCTACGCCAGAACCACTTGGCGAACACTCCGGAATCACCTGCCGGGCATGGCGGAACCACCTCTCAGACATGCCGGAACCACATGCCAATGACACCGGAAGCACCTGCCGAGCACGCCAGAACCACCTGCTCGACTCGCCAAAACCACATGCTGGACACGCCAAAATCACCTGCCGGCTACGCCAGAACCACTCGGCAGACACTCCGGAACCACCTGCCGGGCATGCCGGAACCACCTCTCAGAGGTGCCAGAACCACATGCCGGACACTCCGGAATCACCTGCCGGGCATGCCGGAACCATCTCTCAGACTTGCCAGAACCATGTTCCGGACATGCCGGAACCACCTGCCGAGCTCGCCGGAACCACCTGCTGGACACGCCAAAATCACCTGCAGGCTACGCCAGAACCACTCGGCAGACACTCGGGAATCACATTCCAGGCATTCCGGAACCACCTCTCAGAGGTGTGAGAACCAAATGCTGGACACTCCGGTATCACCTGCCGGGCATGCCGGAACCACCTCTCAGAGGTGCCAGAACCACATGCCGGACACTCCGGAATCACCTGCCGGGCATGCCGGTACCACCTGCCGGACATGCCGGAACCACCGGCTCGACTTGCCGGAACCATTGCCGGACATGCAAAATCACCTGCCGGCTACGCCAGAACCACTTGGCGAACACTCCGGAATCACCTGCCGGGCATGGCGGAACCACCTCTCAGACATGCCGGAACCACATGCCAATGACACCGGAAGCACCTGCCGAGCATGCAACAACCACCTGCTCGACTCGCCAAAACCACCTTCTGGACACGCCAAAATCACCTGCCGGCTACGCCACAACCATTTGGTGAACTCATCGGAATCACCTGCCAGCCTGGCTCCAGAACCACTCGGCAGACACTCCGGAACCACCTGCCGGGCATGCCGGAACCACCTCTCAGACATGCCGGAACCACATGCCAATGACACCGGAAGCACCTGCCGAGCACGCCACAACCACCTGCTCGACTCGCCAAAACCACCTGCTGGACTCGCCAAAATCACAGGCCGGCTACGCCACAACCATTTGGTGAACTCTTCGGAATCACCTGCGGGGCTTGCTGGAACCACCTGCCGGTCACACCAACATCACCTTTCAGCTATGCCAGAACCAGTTGGCAGACACCATGGAAACACCTTTCGGGCCGGCCGGAACCAATTCTCAGACGTGCCAGAACCATGAGCCTGAGATGCCGGACCCACTCCCCGAACAGAGCGAAACCACCTGCCAGACCCGCCTGAACCCCCTGGCGAGCACTCCTGATCCACCTGCTCAACTAGCCGGAACCAACTTCCTGACACGCCAAAATCACCTGCCAGGTATACCAGAACCACTTGGTGGACACTCCGGAATCATCTGCCGGACATGCCAGAACCAGCTCTCAGACACACCAGAACCACGTGCCAGAGACGCCGGAAGCACCAGCTGAGCATGCCTGAGCCACCTGCTCGACTCGCAAGATACACCTGTCGGACATGCCAAAATCACCTGCAGGGTACGCCAGAAACACGTGGCGGACGCTCTGGAATCACGTGTCGGGCGTGCCGGACCCACCTCTCAGACTTTCCAGAAGCATGTTTTGTAAACGCCGGTACCACCTGCCGAGTATGCCGGAACCAGCTGATCCACTCCCCAGAACGACCTAGTGGACACGCCAAAATCAACTGCCGGCTACGCCAGAACCACTCGGCAGACACTCCGGAATCACAGGCCAGGCATTCCGGAACCACCTCTCAGAGGTGCCAGAACCACATGCCGGACACTCCGGAATGACCTGCGGGGCATTCCGGAACCATCTCTCAGACGTGCCAGAACCACGTTCCGGACATGCCGGAACTACCTGCCGAGCTTGCCGGAACCACCTGCTGGACACGCCAAAATCACCTGCCGGGTACGCCAGAACCACTCGGCAGACATTCCGGAATCACATGCCGGGCGTTCCGGAACCACCTCTCACAGGTGCCAGAACCAAATGCTGGACACTCCGGTATCACCTGCCGGGCATGCCGGAACCACCTGCTGGACATTCCGGAAACACCGGCTCGACTCGCCGGAACCATTGCCGGACATGCAAAATAACCTGCCGGCTACGCCAGAACCACTTGGCGAACACTCCGGAATCACCTGCCGTGCATGGCGGAACCACCTCTCAGACATGCCGGAACCACATGCCAATGACACCGGAAGCACCTGCCGAGCAAGACAGAACCACCTTCTCGACTACCCAAAACTAACCGCTGGAGACGCCAAAATCACCTGCAGGCTACGCCAGAACCACTCGGCAGACACTCCGGAATCACCTGCCGGGCTGGCTGGAACCACCTGCCGGTCACGCCAACATCACCTTTCAGCTACTCCAGGACCACTTGGCGGACACCATGGAAACACCTGTCGGGCCGGCCGGAACCACCTATCAGGCGTGCCAGAACCGTGTGCCTGAGATGCCGGAACCAGACACCGAACAGACCGAAGCCGCCTGCCAGACCCGCCTGAACCACCTGCCGAGCACGCCGGAACCACCTACTCGACTCGCTGGAACCACCTACCTGACACGCTAAAATCACCTGCCGGGTATTCCACAACCACTTGGTGGACACTCCGGAATCATCTGCCGGACATGCCAGAACCTGCTCTCAGACACACCAGAACCACGTGCCAGACACGCCGGAAGCACCTGCTGAGCATGCCTGAGCCAAATGCTCGACTTGCAAGAAACTCCTGCCAGACACGCCAAAATCACCTGCAGGGTACGCCAGAACCATGTGGCGGACACTCCGGAATCACCTGTCGGGCATGCTGGAACCAACTCTCAGACGTGCCAGAACCTCGTGCCGGTCACTACAGAACCACCTGCCGGACACGCTGGAACCACCGGCTCGACTCACAGGAACCACCGCCGGACATGCAAAATGACCTACCGGCTACGCCAGAACCACTTGGCGAACACTCCAGAATCACCTGTCGGTCATGCCGGAACCACCTCTCAGACTTGCGAGAACCATGTTCCGGAGATGCCGGTACCACCTGCCGAGTATGCCGGAACCACCTGATCCACTCCCAAGAACCACCTGCTGGATACGCCAGAATCACCTGCCGGCTACTCCAGAACCACTCGGCAGACACTCCGTAACCAACTGCCGGGCATGACGGAACCACCTCTCAGAGGTGCCAGAACCACATGCCGGACACTCCGGAATCACCTGCCGAGCATGCCGGAACAACCTGCTGGACATGCCGAAACCCCCGGCTCGACTCGCCGGAACCAACTTCCTGACACGCCAAAATCACCTGCCAGGTATACAAGAACCACTTGGTGGACACTCCGGAATCATCTGCCGGACATGCCAGAACCAGCTCTCAGACACACCAGAACCACGTGCCAGAGACGCCGGAAGCACCAGCTGAGCATGCCTGAGCCACCTGCTCGACTCGCAAGAAACACCTGTCGGACATGCCAAAATCACCTGCAGGGTACGCCAGCAACACTTGGCGGACGCTCCGGAATCACCTGTCGGGCGTGCCGGAACCACCTCTCAGACTTGCCAGAACCATGTTCTGGACACGCCGGTACCACCTGTCGAGTATGCCGGAACCAGATGATCCACTCCCCAGAACCACCTAGTGGACACGCCAAAATCAACTGCCGGCTATGCCAGAACCACTCGGCAGACACTCCGGAATCACAGGCCAGGTATTCCGGAACCAACTCTCAGAGGTGCCAGAACCAAATGCCGGACACTCTGGTATCACCTGCCGGGCATGCCGGAACCACCTCTCAGAGGTGCCAGAACCACATGCCGGACACTCCGGAATCACCTGCAGGGCATGCTGGAACCACGTGTTGGACATGCCGGAACCATTGCCGGAGATGCAAAATCATCTGCCGGCTATGCCAGAACCACTTGGTGAACACTCTGGTATCACCTGCCGGGCATGCCGGAACCACCTCTCAGATGTGCCAGAACCACATGCTGGACACTCCGGAATCACCTGCGGGGCATGCCGGAACCACCTGCAGGACATGCCGGAACCACCGGCTCGACCCTCCAGAACCACTGCCGGACATGCAAAATCACCTGCCGGCTACGCCAGAACCACTTGGCGAACACTCCGGTATCACCCGCCGGGCATGCCGGGACCACCTCTCAGATGTGCCAGAATCACATGCTGGACACTCCGGAATCACCTGCCGGGCATGCCGGAACCATCTCTCAGACTTGCCAGAACCATGTTCCGGACATGCCGGAACCACATGCCGAGCTCGCCGGAACCACCTGCTGGACACGCCAAAATCACCTGCCGGCTACGCCAGAACCACTCGGCAGACACTCGGGAATCACATGACAGGCATTCCGGAACCACCTATCAGAGGTGTGAGAACCAAATGCCGGACACTCCGGTATCACCTGCCGGGCATGCCGGAACCACCTCTCAGAGGTGCCAGAACCACATGCCGGACACTCCGGAATCACCTGCCGGGCATGCCGGAACCACCTCTCAGAGGTGCCAGAACCACATGCCGGACACTCCGGAAGCACCTGCCGGGCATGCCGGAACCAACTGCTGGACATGCCGGAACCACCGGCTCGACTCGCCGGAACCATTGCCGGACATGCAAAATCACCTGCCGGCTACGCCAGAACCACTTGGCGAACACTCCGGAATCACCTGCTGGGCATGGCGGAACCACCTCTCAGACATGCCGGAACCACATGCCAATGACACCGGAAGCACCTGCCGAGCACGCCAGAACCACCTGCTCGACTCGCCAAAACCACCTGCTGGACACGCCAAAATCACCTGCCGGCTACGCCACAACCATTTGGTGAACTCTTCGGAATCACCTGCCGGGCTGGCTGGAACCACCTGCCGGTCACGCCAACATCACCTGCCAGCTATGCCAGAACCACTTGGCAGACACCATGGAAACACCTGTCGGGCCGGCCGAAACCACCTCTCAGACGTGCCAGAACCATGAGCCTGAGATGCCAGAAACACTCCCCGAACAGACCGAAACCACCTGCCAGACCCGTCTGAACCCCCTGGCAAGCACGCCTGATCCACCTGCTCAACTGGCCGGAACCAACTTCCTGACACGCCAAAATCACCTGCCAGGTATACAAGAACCACTTGGTGGACACTCTGGAATCATCTGCCGGACATGCCAGAACCAGCTCTCAGACACACCAGAACCACGTGCCAGAGACGCCGGAAGCACCAGCTGAGCATGCCTGAGCCACCTGCTCGACTCGCAAGATACACCTGTCGGACATGCCAAAATCACCTGCAGGGTACGCCAGAAACACGTGGCGGACGCTCTGGAATCACCTGTCAGGCGTGCCGGAACCACCTCTCAGACTTGCCAGAACCATGTTCTGGACACGCCGGTACCACCTGCCGAGTATGCCGGAACCAGCTGATCCACTCCACAGAACCACCTAGTGGACACGCCAAAATCAACTGCTGGCTACGCCAGAACCACTCGGCAGACACTCCGGAAACACATGCCAGGCATTCCGGAACCACCTCTCAGAGGTGCCAGAACCAAATGCCGGACACTCTGGTATCACCTGCCGGGCATGCCGGAACCACCTCTCAGAGGTGCCAGAACCACATGCCGGACACTCCGGAATCACCTGCAGGGCATGCTGGAACCACGTGCTGGACATGCCGGAACCACCTGCCGGACATGCCAGAACCACCGGCTCGACTCGCCGGAACCATGGCCGGACATGCAAAATCACCTGCCGGCTATGCCAAAACCACCTGAGGAACACTCCGGAATCACCTGCCGGGCATGGCAGAACCACCTGCTCGACTCGCGAAAACGACCTGGTGGACACGCCTAAATCACCTTCCGGCTACGCCACAACCATTTGGTGAACACTTCGGAATCACTTGCTGGACACGCCGGAACCACCATCTCGACTCGCCGGAACCAACGCCGGACATCCAAAATGACCTGCCGGCTACGCCAGAACCACACGGTAGACACTCCGGAAACACCTCTCCGGCCGGCCGGAACCACCTCTCAGACATGCCAGAACCATGTGCCTGACATGCCGGATCCACTCCCCGAACAGACCGAAACCACCTGCCAGACACGCCTGAACCACCTGCCGAGCACGCCGGAACCACCTACTCGACTCGCTGGAACCACCTACCTGACACGCTAAAATCACCTGCCGGGTATGCAACAACCACTTGTTGGACATTCCGGAATCATCTGCCGGACATGCCGGAATCAACGCTCTGACGTGCCATAACCTCGTGGCCGACACGCCAGAACCACCTGCCGCAAAGACCGGAAACTCCTGCTGGACACGCCAGAACCACTCGGCAGAAACTCCGGAATCACATGCCAGGCATTCCGGAACCACCTCTCAGAGGTGCCAGAACCAAATGCCGGACACTCCGGTATCACCTGCCGGGCATGCCAGACAACCTCTCAGAGGCGCCAGAATCACATGCCGGACACTCCGGAATCACCTGACGGGCATGCCGGAACCACCTGATCCACTCCCCAGAACCACCTGCTGGACATGCCGGAATCACCTGCCGGACATGCCGGAACCACCGGCTCGACTCGCCGGAACCATTGCCGGACATGCAAAATCACCTGCCGGCTACGCCAGAACCACTTGGCGAACACTCCGGAATCACCTGCCGGGCATGGCGGAACCACCTCTCAGACATGCCGGAACCACATGCAAATGACACCGGAAGCACCTGCCGAGCACGCCAGAACCACCTGCTCGAATCGCCAAAACCACATGCTGGACACGCCAAAATCACCTGCCGGCTACGCCAGAACCACTCGGCAGACAGTCCGGAACCACCTGCCGGGCATGCCGGAACCACCTCTCAGAGGTGCCAGAACCACATGCCGGACACTCCGGAATCACCTGCCGGGCATGCCGGAACCATCTCTCAGACTTGCCAGAACCATGTTCCGGACATGCCGGAACCACCTGCCGAGCTCGCCGGAACCACCTGCTGGACACGCCAAAATCACCTGCAGGCTACGCCAGAACCACTCGGCAGACACTCGGGAATCACATTCCAGGCATTCCGGAACCACCTCTCAGAGGTGTGAGAACCAAATGCTGGACACTCCGGTATCACCTGCCGGGCATGCCGGAACCACCTCTCAGAGGTGCCAGAACCGCATGCCGGACACTCCGGAATCACCTGCCGGGCATGCTGGTACCACCTGCCGGACATGCCGGAACCACCGGCTCTACTTGCCGGAACCATTGCCGGACATGCAAAATCACCTGCCGGCTACGCCAGAACCACTTGGCGAACACTCCGGAATCACCTGCCGGGCATGGCGGAACCACCTCTCAGACATGCCGGAACCACATGCCAATGACACCGGAAGCACCTGCCGAGCATGCCACAACCACCTGCTCGACTCGCCAAAACCACCTTCTGGACACGCCAAAATCACCTGCCGGCTACGCCACAACCATTTGGTGAACTCATCGGAATCACCTGCCAGCCTGGCTCCAGAACCACTCGGCAGACACTCCGGAACCACCTGCCGGGCATGCCGGAACCACCTCTCAGACATGCTGGAACCACATGCCAATGACACCGGAAGCACCTGCCGAGCACGCCACAACCACCTGCTCGACTCGCCAAAACCACCTGCTGGACTCGCCAAAATCACAGGCCGGCTACGCCACAACCATTTGGTGAACTCTTCGGAATCACCTGCGGGGCTTGCTGGAACCACCTGCCGGTCACACCAACATCACCTTTCAGCTATGCCAGAACCAGTTGGCAGACACCATGGAAACACCTTTCGGGCCGGCCGGAACCAATTCTCAGACGTGCCAGGACCATGAGCCTGAGATGCCGGACCCACTCCCCGAACAGAGCGAAACCACCTGCCAGACCCGCCTGAACCCCCTGGCGAGCACGCCTGATCCACCTGCTCAACTAGCGGGAACCAACTTCCTGACACGCCAAAATCACCTGCCAGGTATACCAGAACCACTTGGTGGACACTCCGGAATCATCTGCCGGACATGCCAGAACCAGCTCTCAGACACACCAGAACCACGTGCCAGAGACGCCGGAAGCACCAGCTGAGCATGCCTGAGCCACATGCTCGACTCGCAAGATACACCTGTCGGACATGCCAAAATCACCTGCAGGGTACGCCAGAAACACGTGGCGGACGCTCCGGAATCACGTGTCGGGCGTGCCGGACCCACCTCTCAGACTTTCCAGAAGCATGTTTTGTAAACGCCGGTACCACCTGCCGAGTATGCCGGAACCAGCTGATCCACTCCCCAGAACGACCTAGTGGACACGCCAAAATCAACTGCCGGCTACGCCAGAACCACTCGGCAGACACTCCGGAATCACAGGCCAGGCATTCCGGAACCACCTCTCAGAGGTGCCAGAACCACATGCCGGACACTCCGGAATGACCTGCGGGGCATTCCGGAACCATCTCTCAGACGTGCCAGAACCACGTTCCGGACATGCCGGAACTACCTGCCGAGCTTGCCGGAACCACCTGCTGGACACGCCAAAATCACCTGCCGGGTACGCCAGAACCACTCGGCAGACATTCCGGAATCACATGCCGGGCGTCCCGGAACCACCTCTCACAGGTGCCAGAACCAAATGCTGGACACTCCGGTATCACCTGCCGGGCATGCCGGAACCACCTGCTGGACATTCCGGAAACACCGGCTCGACTCGCCGGAACCATTGCCGGACATGCAAAATAACCTGCCGGCTACGCCAGAACCACTTGGCGAACACTCCGGAATCACCTGCCGTGCATGGCGGAACCAACTCTCAGACATGCCGGAACCACATGCCAATGACACCGGAAGCACCTGCCGAGCAAGACAGAACCACCTTCTCGACTACCCAAAACTAACCGCTGGAGACGCCAAAATCACCTGCAGGCTACGCCAGAACCACTCGGCAGACACTCCGGAATCACCTGCCGGGCTGGCTGGAACCACCTGCCGGTCACGCCAACATCACCTTTCAGCTACTCCAGGACCACTTGGCGGACACCATGGAAACACCTGTCGGGCCGGCCGGAACCACCTATCAGGCGTGCCAGAACCGTGTGCCTGAGATGCCGGAACCAGACACCGAACAGACCGAAGCCGCCTGCCAGACCCGCCTGAACCACCTGCCGAGCACGCCGGAACCACCTACTCGACTCGCTGGAACCACCTACCTGACACGCTAAAATCACCTGCCGGGTATTCCACAACCACTTGGTGGACACTCCGGAATCATCTGCCGGACATGCCAGAACCTGCTCTCAGACACACCAGAACCACGTGCCAGACACGCCGGAAGCACCTGCTGAGCATGCCTGAGCCAAATGCTCGACTTGCAAGAAACACCTGCCAGACACGCCAAAATCACCTGCAGGGTACGCCAGAACCATGTGGCGGACACTCCGGAATCACCTGTCGGGCATGCTGGAACCAACTCTCAGACGTGCCAGAACCTCGTGCCGGTCACTACAGAACCACCTGCCGGACACGCTGGAACCACCGGCTCGACTCACAGGAACCACCGCCGGACATGCAAAATGACCTACCGGCTACGCCAGAACCACTTGGCGAACACTCCAGAATCACCTGTCGGTCATGCCGGAACCACCTCTCAGACTTGCGAGAACCATGTTCCGGAGATGCCGGTACCACCTGCCGAGTATGCCGGAACCACCTGATCCACTCCCAAGAACCACCTGCTGGATACGCCAGAATCACCTGCCGGCTACTCCAGAACCACTCGGCAGACACTCCGTAACCAACTGCCGGGCATGGCGGAACCACCTCTCAGAGGTGCCAGAACCACATGCCGGACACTCCGGAATCACCTGCCGAGCATGCCGGAACAACCTGCTGGACATGCCGAAACCCCCGGCTCGACTCGCCGGAACCAACTTCCTGACACGCCAAAATCACCTGCCAGGTATACAAGAACCACTTGGTGGACACTCCGGAATCATCTGCCGGACATGCCAGAACCAGCTCTCAGACACACCAGAACCACGTGCCAGAGACGCCGGAAGCACCAGCTGAGCATGCCTGAGCCACCTGCTCGACTCGCAAGAAACACCTGACGGACATGCCAAAATCACCTGCAGGGTACGCCAGCAACACTTGGCGGACGCTCCGGAATCACCTGTCGGGCGTGCCGGAACCACCTCTCAGACTTGCCAGAACCATGTTCTGGACACGCCGGTACCACCTGTCGAGTATGCCGGAACCAGATGATCCACTCCCCAGAACCACCTAGTGGACACGCCAAAATCAACTGCCGGCTACGCCAGAACCACTCGGCAGACACTCCGGAATCACAGGCCAGGTATTCCGGAACCAACTCTCAGAGGTGCCAGAACCAAATGCCGGACACTCTGGTATCACCTGCCGGGCATGCCGGAACCACCTCTCAGAGGTGCCAGAACCACATGCCGGACACTCAGGAATCACCTGCAGGGCATGCTGGAACCACGTGTTGGACATGCCGGAACCATTGCCGGAGATGCAAAATCATCTGCCGGCTATGCCAGAACCACTTGGTGAACACTCAGGTATCACCTGCCGGGCATGCCGGAACCACCTCTCAGAGGTGCAAGAACCACATGCCAGACACTCCGGAATCACCTGCCGGGCATGCCGGAACCACCTGCCGGACATGCCGGAACCACCGGCTCGACTCGCAGGAACCATTGCCGGACATGCAAAATCACCTGCCGGCTACGCCAGAACCACTTGGCAAACACTCCGGAATCACCTGCCGGGCATGGTGGAACCACCTCTCAGACATGCCGGAACCACATGCCAATGACACCGGAAGCACCTGCCGAGCACGCCAGAACCACCTGCTCGACTCGCCAAAACCACCTGCTGGACACGCCAAAATCACCTGCCGGCTACGCCAGAACCACTCGGCAGACACTCCGGAATCACATGCCAGGCATTCCGGAACGACCTCTCAGAGGTGCCAGAACGACATGCCGGACACTCAGGAATCACCTGCCGGGCAAGCTGGAACCACCTGCAGGACATGCCGGAACCATCGGCTCGACTCGCCGGAACCATTGCCGGACATGCAAAATCACCTGCCGACTATGCCAGAACCACTTGGCGAACACTCCGGAATCATCTGCCGGGCATCGCGGAGCCACCACTCAGACATGCCGGAACCACATGCCAATGACACCGGAAGCACCTTCCGAGCACGCCAGAACCACCTGCTCGACTCGCCAAAACCACCTGCTGGACACGCCAAAATCACCTGCCGGCTACGCCACAACCATTTGGTGAACTCTTCGGAATCACCTGCCGGGCTGGCTGGAATCACCTGCCGGTCACGACAACATCACCTGCCAGCTATGCCAGAACCGCTTGGCGGACACTCCGGAAACACCTGTCGGGCTGGCCGGAACCACCTATCAGACGTGCCAGAACCATGTGCCTGAGATGCCGGAACCACACCCCGAACAGACCGAAACCACCTGCCAGACCCGCCTGGACCACCTGCCGAGCACGCCGGAACCACCTACTCGACTCGCTGGAACCACCTACCTGACACGCTAAAATCACCGGCCGGGTATGCCACAACCACTTGGTGGACACTCCGGAATCATCTGCCGGACATGCCAGAACCAGCTCTCAGACACACCAGAACCACGTGCCAGACACGCCCGAATCACCTGCTGATCATGCCTGAGCCAAATGCTCGACTTGCAAGAAACACCTGCCAGACACGCCAAAATCACCTGCCGGGTATGCCAGAACCACGTAGCGGACACTCCAGAATCACCTGTCGGGCATGCCGGAACCACCTCTCAGAGGTGCCAGAACCTCGTGCCGGTCACGCCAGAACCACCTGCCGGACACACCGGAAACACCTGTTGGAAACGCCGGAACCACCGGCTCGACTCGCCGGAACCACCCGCGGACAGGCAAAATGAACTGCCGGCTACGCCAGAACCACTTGGCGAACACTCCGGAATCACCTGTCGGGCATGCCACAACCACCTCTCAGACTTGCGAGAACCATGTTCCGGACACGCCGGTACCACCTGCCGAGTATGCCGGAACCACCTGATCTACTCCCCAGAACCACCTCCTGGATACGCCAGAATCACCTGCCGGCTACGCCAGAAGCACTCGGCAGACACCTCGGTATCACCTGCCGGGCATGCCGGAACCACCTCTCAGAGTTGCCAGAAGCACATGCCGGACACTCCGGATTCACCTGCCGGGCATGCCGGAACCACCTGCTGGACATGCCGGAACCACCGGCTCGACTCGCCGGAACCATTGCCGGACATGCAAAATCACCTGCCGGCTACGCCAGAACCACTTGGCGAACACTCCGGAATCACCTGCCTGAGATGGCGGAACCACCTCTCAGACATGCCAGAACCACATGCCAATGACACCGGAAGCACCTGCCGAGCATGACAGAACCACCAGCTCGACTCGCCAAAACCAACCGCTGGACAAGCCAAAATCACCTGCCGGCTACGCCAGAACCACTTGGCAGACACTCCGGAACCACCTGCCGGGCTTTCTGGAACCACCTGCCGGTCATGCCAACATCACCTTTCAGCTATGCCAGAACCACTTGGCGGACACTCCGGAAACACCTGTCGGGCCGGCCGCAACTACCTCTCAGACGTACCAGAACCATGTGCCTGAGATGCCGGAACCACTCCCCGAACAGACCGAAACCACCTGCCAGACCCGCCTGAACCCCCTGGCGAGCACGCCTGATCCACCTGCTCAACTAGCCGGAACCAACTTCCTGACATGCCAAAATCACCTGCCAGTTATACCAGAACCACTTGGTGGACACTCTGGAATCATCTGCCGGACATGCCTGAACCAGCTCTCAGACACACCAGAACCACGGGCCAGAGACGCCGGAAGCACCAGCTGAGCATGCCTGAGCCACCTGCTCGACTCGCAAGAAACACGTGTCGGACATGCCAAAATCACCTGCCGGGTTCGCCAGAAACACTTGGCGGTTCTCATGAATCACGTGTCGTGCGTGCCGGAACCACCTCTCAGACTTTCCAGAACCATGTTCTGGACACGCCGGGACCACCTGCCGAGTATGCCGGAACCAGCTTATCCACTCCCCAGAACCACCTAGTGGACACAACAAAATCAACTGCCGGCTACTCCGGAACCACCGGCTCGACTCGCCGGAACCACCGCCGGACATGCAAAATGACCTGCCGGCTACGCCAGAACCACTTGGCGAACACTCCGGAATCACCTGTCGGGCATGCCGGAACCACCTCTCAGAGGTGCCAGAACCAAATGCCGGACACTCCGGAATCACCTGTCGGGCATGCCGGAACCACCTCTCAGAGGTGCCAGAACCAAATGCCGGACACTCCGGTATCACCTGCCGAGTATGCTGGAACCACCTGATCCACTCCCCAGAACCACCTGCTGGACATGCCGGAATCACCTGCCGACTACGCCAGAACCACTCGGCAGACACTGCGGAACCACCTGCCGGGCATGCCGGAACCACCTCTCAGAGGTGCCAGAACCACATGCCGGACACTCCAGAATCACCTGCCGGGCATGCCGGAACCATCTCTAAGACGTGCCAGAACCATGTTCCGGACACGCCGGTACCACCTGCCGAGCTCGCCGGAACCAGCTGCTGGACACGCCAAAATCACCTGCCGGCTACGCCAGAACCACGCGGCAGACACTCCGGAATCACCTGCCGGGCTGGCTGGAACCACCTGCCGGTCACTCCAACATCACCTTTCAGCTACGCCAGAACCACTTGGCGGACACTCCGGAAACACCTCTCCGGGTGGCCGGAACCGCCTCTCAGACGTGCCAGAACCATGTGCCTGAGATGCCGGAACCACTCCCCGAACAGACCGAAACCACCTGCCAGACCCGCCTGAACCCCCTGGCGAGCACGCCTGATCCACCTGCTCAACTAGCCGGAAACACCTTCCTGACACGCCAAAATCACCTGCCAGGTCTACCAGAACCACTTGGTGGACACTCCGGAATCATCTGCCGGACATGTCAGAACCAGCTCTCAGACACACCAGAACCACGTGCCAGAGACGCCGGAAGCACCAGCTGAGCATGCCTGAGCCACATGCTCGACTCGCAAGAAACACCTGTCGGACATGCCAAAATCACCTGCCGGGTACGCCAGAACCACGTGGTGGACACTCCGGAATCACCTGTCGGGCATGCCGGAACCACCTCTCAGACGTGCCAGAACCATGTGCCTGAGATGCCGGAACCACACCCCGAAAAGACCGAAACCACCTGCCAGACCCGCCTGAACCACCTGCCGAGCACGCCGGAACCACCTACTCGACTCGCCGGAACCACCTATCTGACAAGCTAAAATCACCTGCCGGGTATGCCACAACCACTTGGTGGACACTCCGGAATCATCTGCCGGACATGCCAGAACCAGCTCGCAGACACACCAGAACCACGGGCCGGACACGCCGGAAGCACCTGCTGATGATGCCTGAGCCAAATGCTCGACTTGCAAGAAACACCTGCCAGACACCCCATAATCACCTGCAGGGTACGCCAGAACCACGTGGCGGACACTCCGGAATCACCTGTCGGGCATGCCGGAACCAACTCTCAGACGTTCCAGAACCTCGTGCCGGAGACGCCAGAACCACCTGCCGGACAGACCGGAACCACCTGCTGGACACGCCGGAACCACCGGCTCGACTCGCCGGAACCACCGCCGGACATGCAAAATGACCTGCCGGCTACGCTAGAACCACTTGGCGAACACTCCGGAATCACCTGTCGGGCATGCCGGAACCACCTCTCAGACTTGCCAGAACCATGTTCCGGACACGCCGGTACCACCTGCCGAGTATGCCGGAACCACCTGATCCACTCCCCAGAACCACCTGCTTGACACACCAGAATCACATGCCGGCAACGCCAGAACCACTCGGCAGACCCTCCGGGACCACCTGCCGGGCATGCCGGAACCACCTCTCAGACTTGCCAGAACCATGTTCCAGACACGCCGGTACCACCTGCCGAGTATGCCAGAACCAGCTGATCCACTCCCCAGAACCACCTAGTGTACACGCCAAAATCAACTGCCGGCTACGCCAGAACCACTCGGCAGACACTCCGGAATCACATGCCAGGCATTCCGGAACCACCTCCAAGAGGTGCCAGAACCAAATGCCGGAGACTCCGGTATCACCTGCCGGGCATGCCGGAACCACCTCTCACAGGTGTCAGAACCACATGCTGGACACTCCAGAATCACCTGCCGGGCATGACGGCACCACCTGCTGGACATGCCGGAATCACCTGCCTGACATGCCGGAACCCCCGGCTCGACTCGCCGGAACAATTGCCGGACATGCATAATCACCTGCCGGCTATGCCTGAACCACTTGAGGAACATTGCGGAATCACCTGCCGGGCATGGCGGAAGCACCTCTCATACATGCCGGAACCACATGCCAATGACACCGGAAGCACCTGCCGAGCACGCCAGAACCACCTGCTCGACTCGCCAAAACCACCTGCTGGACACGCCAAAATCACCTGCCGGGTACGCCACAACCATTTGTTGAACACTTCGGAATCACCTGCCGGGCTGGCTGGAACCACCTGCCGGTCACGCCAACATCACCTGCCAGCTATGCCAGAACCACTTGGCGGACACCATGGAAACACCTGTCGGGCCGGCCAGAACCACCTCTCAGACGTGCCAGAACCATGTGCCTGAGATGCTGGAAGCAAACCCCGAACAGACCGAAACCACCTGCCAGACCCGCCTGAACCCCCTGGCGAGCACGCCTGATCCACCTGCTCAACTAGCCGGAACCACCTTCCTGACATGCCAAAATCACCTGCCAGGTATACCAGAACCACTTGGTGGACACTCCGGAATCATCTGCCGGACATGCCAGAACCAGCTCTCAGACACACCAGAACCACGTGCCAGAGACGCCGGAAGCACCAGCTGAGCATGCCTGAGCCACCTGCTCGACTCGCAAGAAACACCTGTCGGACATGCCAAAATCACCTGCCGGGTATGCCAGAAACACTTGGCGGATGCTCCGGAATCACCTGTCGTGCGTGCCGGAACCGCCTCTCAGACATGCCAGAACCATGTTCCGGACACGCCGGTACCACCTGCCGAGTATGCCGGAACCACCTGATCCACTCCCCAGAACCACCTGCTGAACACGCCAGAATCACCTGCCGACTACGCCAGAGCCACTCGGCAGACACTCCGGAACCACCTGCCGGGCATGCCGGAACCACCTGTCAGAGGTGCCAGAACCACATGCCGGACACTCCCGAATCACCTGCCGGGCATGCCGGAACCATCTCTCAGACGTCCCAGAACCATGTTCCGGACACGCTGGTACCACCGGCCGAGATCGCCGGAACCACCTGCTGGACACGCCAAAATCACCTGCCAGTTACGCCAGAACCACACGGCAGACACTCTGGAATCACCTGCCGGGCTGGCTGGAACCACCTGCCGGTCACGCCAACATCACCTTTCAGCTACGCCAGAACCACTTGGCGGACACTCCGGAAACACCTCACGGCCGGCCGGAACCACCTCTCAGACGTGCCAGAACCATGTGCCTGAGATCCCGGAACCACTCCCCGAACAAACCGAAACCACCTGCCAGACCCGCCTGAACCCCCTCGCGAGAACGCCTGATCAACCTGCTCAACTAGCCGGAACCACCTTCCTGACACGCCAAAATCACCTGCCGGCTACGCCACATCCATTTGGTGAACTCTTCGGAATCACCTGCCGGGCTGGCTCCAGAGCCACTCGGCAGACTCTCCAGAACCACCTGCCAGGCATGCCGGAACCACCTCTCAGAGGTGCCAGAACCACATGGCGGACACTCCGGAATCACCTGCCGGGCGTGCCGGAACCACCTCTCAGAGGTGCCATAACCACATGCCGGACACTCCGGAGTCACCTGCCTGGCATGCCGGAACCATCTCTCAGACGTGCCAGAACCATGTTCCGGACACGCCGGTACCACCTGCCGAGCTCGCTGGAACCACCTGCTGGACACGCCAAAATCACCTGCCGGATACTCCAGAACCACTCGGCAGACACTCCGGAATCACCTGCCGGGCTGCCTGGAACCACCTGCCGTTCACGCCAACATCACCTTTCAGCTACACCAGAACCACTTCGCGGACACGCCGGAAACACCTCACGGCCGGCCGGAACCACCTCTCAGACGTGCCAGAACCATGTGCCTGAGATGCCGGAACCACTCCCCGAACAGACCGAAACCACCTGCCAGACCTGCCTGAACACCCTGGGGAGCACGCCTGATCCACCTGCTCAACTAGCCGGAACCACCTTCCTGACATGCCAAAATCACCTGCCAGGTATACCAGAACCACTTGGTGGACACTCCAGAATCATCTGCCGGACATGCCACAACCAGCTCTCAGACAAACCAGAACCACGTGCCAGAGACGCCGGAAGCACCAGCTGGGCATGCCTGAGCCACCTGCTCGACTCGCAAGAAACACCTGTCGGACATGCCAAAATCACCTGCCGGGTACGCCAGAAACACTTGGCGGATGATTCGGAATCACCTGTCGGGCGTGCCGGAACCACCTCTCAGACTTGCCAGAACCATGTTCTGGACACGCCGGTACCACCTGCCGAGTATGCCGGAACCAGCTGCTCCACTCCCCAGAACCACCTAGTGGACACGCCAAAATCAACTGCCGGTTACGCCAGTACCATTCGGCAGACAATCTGGAATCACATGCCAGGCATTCCGGAACCACCTCTCAGAGGTGCCAGAACCTCGTGCCGGTCACGCCAGAACCACCTGCCGGACACACCGGAAACACCTGTTGGAAACGCCGGAACCACCGGCTCGACTCGCCAGAACCACCCGCGGACAGGCAAAATGACCTGCCGGCTACGCCAGAACCACTTGGCGAACAATCCGGAATCACCTGTCGGGCATGCCACAACCACCTCTCAGACTTGCGAGAACCATGTTCCGGACACGCCGGTACCACCTGCCGAGTATGCCGGAACCACCTGATCTACTGCCCAGAACCACCTCCTGCATATGCCAGAATCACCTGCCGGCTACACCAGAAGCACTCGGCAGACACCTCGGTATCACCTGCCGGGCATGCCGGAACCACCTCTCAGAGGTGCCAGAACCAAATGCCGGACACTCCGGAATCACCTGTCGGGCATGCCGGAACCACCTCTCAGAGGTGCCAGAACCAAATGCCGGACACTCCGGTATCACCTGCCGAGTATGCTGGAACCACCTGATCCACTCCCCAGAACCACCTGCTGGACATGCCAGAATCACCTGCCGACTATGCCAGAACCACTCGGCAGACACTCCGGAACCACCTGCCGGGCATGCCGGAACCACCTCTCAGAGGTGCCAGAACCACATGCCGGACACTCCAGAATCACCTGCCGGGCATGCCGGAACCATCTCTAAGACGTGCCAGAAGCATGTTCCGGACACGCCGGTACCACCTGCCGAGCTCGCCGGAACCAGCTGCTGGACACGCCAAAATCACCTGCCGGCTACGCCAGAACCACGCGGCTGACACTCCGGAATCACCTGCCGGGCTGGCTGGAACCACCTGCCGGTCACGCCAACATGACCTTTCAGCTACGCCAGAACCACTTGGCGGACACTCCGGAAACACCTCTCCGGCCGGCCGGAACCACCTCTCAGACGTGCCAGAACCATGTGCCTGAGATGCCGGAACCACTCCCCGAACAGACCGAAACCACCTGCCAGACCCGCCTGAACCCCCTGGCGAGCACGCCTGATCCACCTGCTCAACTAGCCGGAAACACCTTCCTGACACGCCAAAATCACCTGCCAGGTCTACCAGAAGCACTTGGTGGACACTCCGGAATCATCTGCCGAACATGCCAGAACCAGCTCTCAGACACACCAGAACCACGTGCCAGAGACGCCGGAAGCACCAGCTGAGCATGCCTGAGCCACCTGCTCGACTCGCAAGAAACACCTGTCGGACATGCCAAAATCACCTGCCGGGTACGCCAGAACCACGTGGTGGACACTCCGGAATCACCTGTCGGGCATGCCAGAACCACCTCTCAGACGTGCCAGAACCATGTGCCTGAGATGCCGGAACCACACCCCGAAAAGACCGAAACCACCTGCCAGACCCGCCTGAACCACCTGCCGAGCACGCCGGAACCACCTACTCGACTCGCCGGAACCACCTATCTGACAAGCTAAAATCACCTGCCGGGTATGCCACAACCACTTGGTGGACACTCCGGAATCATCTGCCGGACATGCCAGAACCAGCTCGCAGACACACCAGAACCACGGGCCGGACACGCCGGAAGCACCTGCTGATGATGCCTGAGCCAAATGCTCGACTTGCAAGAAACACCTGCCAGACACCCCATAATCACCTGCAGGGTACGCCAGAACCACGTGGCGGACACTCCGGAATCACCTGTCGGGCATGCCGGAACCAACTCTCAGACGTTCCAGAACCTCGTGCCGGAGACGCCAGAACCACCTGCCGGACAGACCAGAACCACCTGCTGGACACGCCGGAACCACCGGCTCGACTCGCCGGAACCACCGCCGGACATGCAAAATGACCTGCCGGCTACGCTAGAACCACTTGGCGAACACTCGGGAATCACCTGTCGGGCATGCCGGAACCACCTCTCAGACTTGCCAGAACCATGTTCCGGACACGCCGGTACCACCTGCCGAGTATGCCGGAACCACCTGATCCACTCCCCAGAACCACCTGCTTGACACACCAGAATCACATGCCGGCAACGCCAGAACCACTCGGCAGACCCTCCGGAACCACCTGCCGAGCATGCCGGAACCACCTGCCGGACATGCCGGAACCACCGGCTCGACTCGCCGGAACCATTGCCGGACATGCAAAATCACCTGCCGGCTACGCCAGAACCACTTGGCGAACACTCCGGAATCACCTGCCGGGCATGGCGGAACCACCTCTCAGACATGCCGGAACCACATGCCAATGACACCGAAAGCACCTGCCGAGCACGCCAGAACAACCTGCTCGACTCACCAAAACCACCTGCTGGACACGCCAAAATCACCTGCCGGCTACGCCAGAACCTCTCGGCAGACACTCCGGAATCACATGCCAGGCATTCCGGAACCACCTCTCAGAGGTGCCAGAACCAAATGCCGGAGACTCCGGTATCACCTGCCGGGCATTCCGGAACCACCTGCCGGACACGCACGAACCACCTGATGAGCACGCCAGAACCACCTACTGGACTCGCCGAACCACCTACCTGACACGCTAAAATCACCTGCCGGGTATGCCACAACCACTTGGTGGACACTAGGGAATTATCTGCCGGACATACCAGAACCAGCTCTCAGACACACCAGAACCACGTGCCAGACACGCCAGAAGCACCTGCTGAGCATGCCTGAGCCAAATGCTCGACTTGCAAGAAACACCTGCCAGACACGCCAAAATCACTTGCCGGGTACGCCAGAACCACGTGGCGGACACTCCGGAATCACCTGTCGGGCATGCCGGAACCAACTCTCAGACGTGCCAGAACCTCGTGCCGGTCACGCCAGAACCACCTGCCGGACAGACCGGAAACCACTGCTGGATACGCCGCAACCACCGGCTCGACTCGCCGGAACCATTGCCGGACATGCAAAATCACCTGCTGGCTACGCCAGAACCACTTGGCGAACACTCAGGAATCACCTGCCGGGCATGGTGGAACCACCTCTCAGACATGCCGGAACCACATGCCAATGACACCGGAAGCACCTGCCGAGCACGCCAGAACCACCTGCTCGACTCGCCACAACCACCTTCTGGACACGCCAAAATCACCTGCCGGCTACGCCAGAACCACTCCGCAGAAACTCCGGATTCACATGCCAGGCATTCCGGAACCACCTCTCAGAGGTGCCAGAACCAAATGCCGGAGACTCTGGTATCACCTGCCGGGCATGCCAGAACCACCTCTCAGAGGTGCCAGAACCACATGCCGGACACTCCGGAATCACCTGCCGGGCATGCCGGAACCACGTGCCGGACATGCCGGAACCACCGGCTCGACTCGCCGGAACCATTGCCGGACATGCAAAATCACCTGCCGGCTACGCCAGAACCACTTGGCGAACACTCCGGAATCACCTGCCGTGCATGGCGGAACCACCTCTCAGACATGCCGGAACCACATGCCAATGACACCGGAAGCACCTGCCGAGCACGCCAGAACCACCTGCTCGACTCGCCAAAACCACCTGCTGGACACGCCAAAATCACCTGCCGGCTACGCCAGAACCACTCGGCAGACACTCCGGAACCACCTGCCGGGCATGCCGGAACCACCTCTCAGAGGTGCCAGAACCACATGCCGGACACTCCGGAATCACCTGCCGGGCATGCCGGAACCAACTCTCAGACTTGCCAGAACCATGTTCCGGACATGCCGGAACTACCTGACGAGCTCGCCGGAACCACCTGCTGGACACAGCAAAATCACCTGCCGGCTACGCCAGAACCACTCGGCAGACACTCGGGAATCACATGCCAGGCATTCCGGAACCACCTCTCAGAGGTGTGAGATGCAAATGCCGGACACTCCGGTATCACCTGCCGGGCATGCCGGAACCACCTCTCAGAGGTGCCAGAACCACATGCCGGACACTCCGGAATCACCTGCCGGGCATGCCGGAACCACCTCTCAGAGGTGCCAGAACCACATGCCGGACACTCCGGAATCACCTGCCGGGCATGACGGAACCATCTCTCAGACGTGCCAGAACCATGTTCCGGACATGCTGGTACCACCTGCCGAGCTCGCCGGAACCACATGCTGGACACGCCAAAGTCACCTGCCAGCTACGCCAGAACCACACGGCAGACACTCCGGAATCACCTGCCGGGCTGGCTGGAACCACCTGCCGGTCACGCCAACATCACCTTTCAGCTATGCCGGAACCACTTGGCGGACACTCCGGAAACACCTCTCCGGCTAGCCGCAACCACGTCTCAGACGTGCCAGAACCATGTGCCTGAGATGCCGGAACCACTCCCCGAACTGACCGAAACCACCTGCCAGATGCGCCTAGACCCCATGGCGAGCACGCCTGATCCACCTGCTCAACTAGCCGGAACCAACTTCCTGACACGCCAAAATCACCTGCCGGCTATGCCACAACCATTTGGTGAACTCTTGGGAATCACCTGCCGGCCTGGATCCAGAACCACTTGGCAGACACTCCGGAACCACCTGCCGGGCATGCCGGAACCACCTCTCAGACATGCCGGAACCACATGCCAATGACACCGGAAGCACCTGCCGAGCACGCCAGAACCACCTGCTCGACTCGCCAAAACCACCTGCTGGACACGCCAAAATCACCTGCCGGCTACGCCACAACCATTTGGTGAACTCTTCGGAATCACCTGCCGGGCTTGCTGGAACCACCTGCCGGTCACGCCAACATCACCTGCCAGCTATGCCAGAACCACTTGGCAGACACCATGGAAACACCTGTCGGGCCGGCCGGAACCACCTCTCAGACGTGCCGGAACCATGAGCCTGAGATGCCAGAACCACTCCCCGAACAGACCGAAACCACCTGCCAGACCCGCCTGAACCCCCTGGCAGGCACGCCTGATCCACCTGCTCAACTAGCCGGAACCAACTTCCTGACACGCCAAAATCACCTGCCAGGTCTACAAGAACCACTTGGTGGACACTCCAGAATCATCTGCCGGACATGCCAGAACCAGCTCTCAGACACACCAGAACCACGTGCCAGAGACGCCGGAAGCACCAGCTGAGCATGCCTGAGCCACCTGCTCGACTCGCAAGATACACCTGTTGGACATGCCAAAATCACCTGCAGGGTACGCCAGAAACACTTGGCGGACGCTCCGGAATCACCTGTCAGGCGTGCCGGAACCACCTCTCAGACTTGCCAGAACCATGTTCTGGACACGCCGGTAACACCTGCCGAGTATGCCGGAACCAGCTGATCCACTCCCCAGATCCACCTAGTGGACACGCCAAAATCAACTGCCGGCTACGCCAGAACCACTCGGCAGACACTTCGGAATCACAGGCCAGGCATTCCGGAACCACCTCTCAGAGGTGCCAGAACCAAATGCCGGACACTCCGGTATCACCTGCCGGGCATGCCGGAACCACCTCTCAGAGGTGCCAGAACCACATGCCGGACACTCCGGAATCACCTGCAGGGCATGCTGGAACCACGTGCTGGACATGCCGGAACCACCTGCCGGACATGCCGGAACCACCTGCCGGACATTCCGGAACCACCGGCTCGACTCGCCGGAACCATTGCCGGACATGCAAAATCACCTGCCGGCTACGCCAGAACCACTTGGTGATCACTCTGGTATCACCACCTGGGCATGCCGGAACCACCTCTCAGAGGTGTCAGAACCACATGCCAGACACTCCGGAATCACCTGCCGAGCATGCCGGAACCACCTGCCGGACATGCCGGAACCACCGGCTCGACTCGCCGGAACCATTGCCGGACATGCAAAATCACCTGCCGGCTACGCCAGAACCACTTGGCGAACACTCCGGAATCACCTGCCGGGCATGGCGGAACCACCTCTCAGACATGCCGGAACCACATGCCAATGACACCGGAAGCACCTGCCGAGCACGCCAGAACCACCTGCTCGATTCACCAAAACCACCTGCTGGACACGCCAAAATCACCTGCCGGCTACGCCAGAACCACTCGGCAGACACTCCGGAATCACATGCCAGGCATTCCGGAACCACCTCTCAGAGGTGCCAGAACCAAATGCCGGAGACTCCGGTATCACCTGCCGGGCATGCCGGAACCACCTGCCGGACACGCACGAACCACCTGATGAGCACGCCAGAACCACCTACTGGACTCGCCGAACCACCTACCTGACACGCTAAAATCACCTGCCGGGTATGCCACAACCACTTGGTGGACACTAAGGAATTATCTGCCGGACACACCAGAACCAGCTCTCAGACACACCAGAACCACGTGCCAGACACGCCAGAAGCACCTGCTGAGCATGCCTGAGCCAAATGCTCGACTTGCAAGAAACACCTGCCAGACACGCCAAAATCACTTGCCGGGTACGCCAGAACCACGTGGCGGACACTCCGGAATCACCTGTCGGGCATGCCGGAACCAACTCTCAGACGTGCCAGAACCTCGTGCCGGTCACGCCAGAACCACCTGCCGGACAGACCGGAAAACACTGCTGGATACGCCGCAACCACCGGCTCGACTAGCCGGAACCACCGCCGGACATGCAAAATGACCTGCCGGCTACGCCAGAACCACTTGGCGAACACTCCGGAATCACCTGTCGGGCATGCCGGAACCACCTCTCAGACTTGCCAGAACCATGTTCCGGACACGCCGGTACCACCTGCCGAGTATGCCAGAACCACTTGATCCACTCCCCAGAACCACCTGCTGGATACGCCAGAATCACCTGCCGGCTACTCCAGAACCACTCTGCGGACACTCCGGTATCACCTGCCGGGCATGCCGGAACCACCTCACAGATGTGCCAGAACCACATGCCGGACACTCCGGAATCACCTGCCGGGCATGCCGGAACCACCTGCCGGACATGCCAGAAGCACCGGCTCGACTCGCCGGAACCATTGCCGGACATGCAAAATCACCTGCTGGCTACGCCAGAACCACTTGGCGAACACTCAGGAATCACCTGCCGGGCATGGTGGAACCACCTCTCAGACATGCCGGAACCACATGCCAATGACACCGGAAGCACCTGCCGAGCACGCCAGAACCACCTGCTCGACTCGCCACAACCACATTCTGGACACGCCAAAATCACCTGCCGGCTACGCCAGAACCACTCGGCAGAAACTCCGGATTCACATGCCAGGCATTCCGGAACCACCTCTCAGAGGTGCCAGAACCAAATGCCGGAGACTCCGGTATCACCTGCCGGGCATGCCAGAACCACCTCTCAGAGGTGCCAGAACCACATGCCGGACACTCCGGAATCACCTGCCGGGCATGCCGGAACCACGTGCCGGACATGCCGGAACCACCGGCTCGACTCGCCGGAACCATTGCCGGACATGCAAAATCACCTGCCGGCTACGCCAGAACCACTTGGCGAATACTCCGGAATCACCTGCCGTGCATGGCGGAACCACCTCTCAGACATGCCGGAACCACATGCCAATGACACCGGAAGGACCTGCCGAGCACGCCAGAACCACCTGCTCGACTCGCCAAAACCACCTGCTGGACACGCCAAAATCACCTGCCGGCTACGCCAGAACCACTCGGCAGACACTCCGGAACCACCTGCCGGGCATGCCGGAACCACCTCTCAGAGGTGCCAGAACCACATGCCGGACACTCCGGAATCACCTGCCGGGCATGCCGGAACCATCTCTCAGACTTGCCAGAACCATGTTCCGGACATGCCGGAACCACCTGCCGAGCTCGCCGGAACCACCTGCTGGACACGCCAAAATCACCTGCCGGCTACGCCAGAACCACTCGGCAGACACTCGGGAATCACATGCCAGGCATTCCGGAACCACCTCTCAGAGGTGTGAGATGCAAATGCCGGACACTCCGGTATCACCTGCCGGGCATGCCGGAACCACCTCTCAGAGGTGCCAGAACCACATGCCGGACACTCCGGAATCACCTGCCGGGCATGCCGGAACCACCTCTCAGAGGTGCCAGAACCACATGCCGGACACTCCGGAATCACCTGCCGGGCATGACGGAACCATCTCTCAGACGTGCCAGAACCATGTTCCGGACATGCTGGTACCACCTGCCGAGCTCGCCGGAACCACATGCTGGACACGCCAAAGTCACCTGCCAGCTACGCCAGAACCACACGGCAGACACTCCGGAATCACCTGCCGGGCTGGCTGGAACCACCTGCCGGTCACGCCAACATCACCTTTCAGCTATGCCGGAACCACTTGGCGGACACTCCGGAATCACCTCTCCGGCTAGCCGCAACCACGTCTCAGACGTGCCAGAACCATGTGCCTGAGATGCCGGAACCACTCCCCGAACTGAACGAAACCACCTGCCAGATGCGCCTAGACCCCATGGCGAGCACGCCTGATCCACCTGCTCAACTAGCCGGAACCAAATTCCTGACACGCCAAAATCACCTGCCGGCTACGCCACAACCATTTGGTGAACTCTTGGGAATCACCTGCCGGCCTGGCTCCAGAACCACTCGGCAGACACTCCGGAACCACCTGCCGGGCATGCCGGAACCACCTCTCAGACATGCCGGAACCACATGCCAATGACACCGGAAGCACCTGCCGAGCACGCCAGAACCACCTGCTCGACTCGCCAAAACCACCTGCTGGACACGCCAAAATCACCTGCCGGCTACGCCACAACCATTTGGTGAACTCTTCGGAATCACCTGCCGGGCTTGCTGGAACCACCTGCCGGTCACGCCAACATCACCTGCCAGCTATGCCAGAACCACTTGGCAGACACCATGGAAACACCTGTCGGGCCGGCCGGAACCACCTCTCAGACGTGCCGGAACCATGAGCCTGAGATGCCAGAACCACTCCCCGAACAGACCGAAACCACCTGCCAGACCCGCCTGAACCCCCTGGCAGGCACGCCTGATCCACCTGCTCAACTAGCCGGAACCACATTCCTGACACGCCAAAATCACCTGCCAGGTCTACCAGAACCACTTGGTGGACACTCCGGAATCATCTGCCGGACATGCCAGAACCAGCTCTCAGACACACCAGAACCACGTGCCAGAGACGCCAGAAGCACCAGCTGAGCATGCCTGATCCACCTGCTCGACTCGCAAGATACACCTGTTGGACATGCCAAAATCACCTGCAGGGTACGCCAGAAACACTTGGCGGACGCTCCAGAATCACCTGTCAGGCGTGCCGGAACCACCTCTCAGACTTGCCAGAACCATGTTCTGGACACGCCGGTACCACCTGCCGAGTATGCCGGAACCAGCTGATCCACTCCCCAGAACCACCTAGTGGACACGCCAAAATCAACTGCCGGCTACGCCAGAACCACTCGGCAGACACTCCGGAATCACAGGCCAGGCATTCCGGAACCACCTCTCAGAGGTGCCAGAACCAAATGCCGGACACTCCGGTATCACCTGCCGGGCATGCCGGAACCACCTCTCAGAGGTGCCAGAACCACATGCCGGACACTCCGGAATCACCTGCAGGGCATGCTGGAACCACGTGCTGGACATGCCGGAACCACCTGCCGGACATGCCGGAACCACCTGCCGGACATTCCGGAACCACCGGCTCGACTCGCCGGAACCATTGCCGGACATGCAAAATCACCTGCCGGCTACGCCAGAACCACTTGGCGATCACTCTGGTATCACCACCCGGGCATGCCGGAACCACCTCTCAGAGGTGTCAGAACCACATGCCTGACACTCCGGAATCACCTGCCGAGCATGCCGGAACCACCTGCCGGACATGCCGGAACCACCGGCGCGACTCGCCGGAACCATTGCCGGACATGCAAAATCACCTGCCGGCTACGCCAGAACCACTTGGCGAACACTCCGGAATCACCTGCCGGGCATGGCGGAACCACCTCTCAGACATGCCGGAACCACATGCCAATGACACCGGAAGCACCTGCCGAGCACGCCAGAACCACCTGCTCGACTCACCAAAACCACCTGCTGGACACGCCAAAATCACCTGCCGGCTACGCCAGAACCACTCGGCAGACACTCTGGAATCACATGCCAGGCATTCCGGAACCACCTCGCAGAGGTGCCAGAACCAAATGCCGGAGACTCTGGTATCACCTGCCGGACATGCCGGAACCACCTGCCGGACACGCACGAACCACCTGATGAGCACGCCAGAACCACCTACTGGACTCGCCGAACCACCTACCTGACACGCTAAAATCACCTGCCGGGTATGCCACAACCACTTGGTGGACACTAAGGAATTATCTGCCGGACATGCCAGAACCAGCTCTCAGACACACCAGAACCACGTGCCAGACACGCCAGAAGCACCTGCTGAGCATGCCTGAGCCAAATGCTCGACTTGCAAGAAACACCTGCCAGACACGCCAAAATCACTTGCCGGGTACGCCAGAACCACGTGGCGGACACTCCGGAATCACCTGTCGGGCATGCCGGAACCAACTCTCAGACGTGCCAGAACCTCGTGCCGGTCACGCCAGAACCACCTGCCGGACAGACCGGAAACCACTGCTGGATACACCGCAACCACCGGCTCGACTCGCCGGAACCACCGCCGGACATGCAAAATGACCTGCCGGCTACGCCAGAACCACTTGGCGAACACTCCGGAATCACCTGTCGGCCATGCCGGAACCACCTCTCAGACTTGCCAGAACCATGTTCCGGACACGCCGGTACCACCTGCCGAGTATGCCAGAACCACTTGATCCACTCCCCAGAACCACCTGCTGGATACGCCAGAATCTCCTGCCGGCTTCGCCAGAACCACTCGGCAGACACTCCAGAACCACCTGCCGGGCATGCCGGAACCACCTCTCAGAGGTGCCAGAACCACATGCCGGACACTCCGGAATCACCTGCCGGGCATGCCAGAACCATCTCTCAGACGTGCCAGAACCATGTTCCGGACACGCCGGTACCACCTGCCGAGCTCGCCGGAACCACCTGCTGGACACGCCAAAATCACCTGCCGGCTACGCCAGAACCATTCAGCAGACACTCCGGAATCACCTGCCGGACTGGCTGGAACCACCTGCTGGTCACGCCAACATGACCTTTCAGCTACGCCAGAACCACTTGGCGGACACTCCGGAAACACCTGTAGGGCCGGCCGGAACCACCTCTCAGACGTGCCAGAATCATGTGCCTGAGATGCCGGCACCACACCCCAAACAGACAGAAACCACCTGCCAGACCCGCCTGAACCCCCTGGCGAGCACGCCTGATCCACCTGCTCAACTAGCCGGAACCACCTTCCAGACACGGTAAAATCACCTGCCAGGTCTACCAGAATCAATTGGTGGACACTCCGGAATCATCTGCCGGAAATGCCAGAACCAGCCCTCTGACACACCAGAACCACGTGCCGGACACGCCGGAAGCACCTGCTGATCATGCCTGAACCACATGCTCGACTTGCAAGAAACACCTGCCAGACACGCCAAAATCACCTGCCGGGTGCGCCAGAACCACGTGGCGGACACTCCGGAATCACCTGTCGGGCATGCCGGACCCAACTCTCAGACGTGCCAGAACCTCGTGCCGGTCACGCCAGAACCACCTGCCGGACAGACCGGAAACAACTGCCGGACACGCCGGAACCACCGGCTTTACTCGCCGGAACCACCGCTGGACATGCAAAATGACCTGCCGGCTACGCCAGAACCACTTGGCGAACACTCCGGAATCACCTGCCGGGCATGGCGGAACCACCTCTCAGACATGCCGGAACCACATGCCAATGACACCGGAAGCACCTCCCGAGCACCCCAGAACCACCTGCTCGACTCGCCAAAACCACCTGCTTGACACGCCAAAATCACCTTCCAGCTACGCCACAACCATTTGGTGAACACTCTGGAATCACCTGTCGGGCATGCCGGAACCACCTCTCAGACTTGCCAGAACCATGTTCCGGACAGGCCGGTACCACCTGCCTAGTATGCCGGAACCACCTGATCCACTCCCCAGAACCACCTCCTGGACAACCCAGAATCACCTGCCGGCTATGCCAGAACCACTCGGCAGACACTCCGGAACCACCTGCCGGGCATGCCGGAACCACCTCTCAGAGGTGCCAGAACCACATGCCGGACACTCCGGAATCACCTGCCGGGCATGCCGGAACCATCTCTCAGACTTGCCAGAACCATGTTCCGTACACGCCGGTAACACCTGCCGAGCTCGCCGGAACCACCTGCTGGACACGCCAAAATCACCTGGCGGCTACGCCCGAACCACACGGCAGACACTCCGGAATCACCTGCCGGGCTGGCTGGAACCACCTGCCGGTCACGCCAACATCACCTTTCAGCTATGCCAGAACCACTTGGCGGACACTCCGGAAACACCTCTCCGGCCGGCCGGAACCACCTCTCAGACGTGCCAGAACCATGTGCCTGAGATGGCGGAACCACTCCCCGAACAGACCGAAACCACCTGCGAGAAACGCCTGAACCCCCTGGCGAGCACGCCTGATCCACCTGCTCAACTAGCCGGAACGAACTTCCTGACACGCCAAAATAACCTGCCGGCTACGCCACAACCATTTGGTGAACTCTTCGGAATCACCTGCCGGGCTGGCTCCAGAACCACTCGGCAGACACTCCGGAACCACCTGCCGGGCATGCCGGAACCACCTCTCAGACATGCCGGAACCACATGCCAATGACACCGGAAGCACCTGCCGGGCCCGCCACTACCACGTGCTCGAATCGCCAAAACCCCCTGCTGGGCACGCCAAAATCACCTGCTGGCTACGCCACAACCATTTGGTGAACTCTTCGGAATCACCTGCTGGGCTTGCTGGAACCACCTGCCGGTCACACCAACATCACCTGCCAGCTATGCCGGAACCACTTGGCGGACACCATGGAAACACCTGTCGGGCCGGCCGGAACCACCTCTCAGACGTGCCAGAACCATGTGCCTGAGATGCCGGAACCACTCCCCGAACAGACCGAAACCACCTGCCAGACCCGCCTGAACCCCCTGGCGAGCACGCCTGATCCACCTGCTCAACTAGCCGGAACCAACTTCCTGACACGCCAAAATCACCTGCCAGGTATACAAGAACCACTTGGTGGACACTCCGGAATCATCTGCCAGAGATGCCAGAACCAGCTCTCAGACGCACCAGAACCACGTGCCAGAGACTCCGGAAGCACCAGCTGAGCATGCCTCAGCCACCTGCTCGACTCGCAAGATACACCTGTCGGACAGGCGAAAATCACCTGCCGGGTACGCCAGAAACACTTGGCAGACGCTCAGGAATCACCTGTCGGGCGTGCCATAACCACCTCTCAGACTTGCCAGAACCATGTTCTGGACACGGCGGTACCACCTGCCGAGTATGCCGGAACCAGCTGATCCACTCCCCAGAACCACCTAGTGGACACGCCAAAATCAACGGCCGGCTACGCCGGAACCACCGGCTCGACTCTCCGGAACCACCGCCGGACATGAAAAATGACCTGCCGGCTACGCCAGAACCACTTGGCGAACACTCCGGAATCACCTGTCGGGCATGCCAGAACCACCTCTCAGACTTGCCAGAACCATCTTCCGGACACTCCGGTACCACCTGCCGAGTATGCCGGAACCACATGATCCACTCCCCAGAACCACCTGCGGGACATGCCGGAACCACCTGCCGGACATGCCGGAACCACCGGCTCGACTCTCCGGAACCATTGCCGGACATGCAAAATCACCTGCCGGCTACGCCAGAACCACTCGGCAGACTCTCGGGAATCACATGCCAGGCATTCCGGAACCACCTCTCAGAGGTGTGAGAACCAAATGCCGGACACTCCGGTATCACCTGCCGGGCATGCCGGAACCACCTCTCAGAGGTGCCAAAACCACATGCCGGACACTCCGGAATCACCTGCCGGGCATGCCGGAACCACCTGCCGGACATGTCGGAACCACAGGCTCGACTCGCCGGAACCATTGCCGGACATGCAAAATCACCTGCCGGCTACGCCAGAACCACTTGGCGAACACTCCGGAATCACCTGCCCGGCATGGCGGAACCACCTCTCAGACATGCCGGAACCACATGCCAATGACACCGGAAGCACCTGCCGAGCACGCCAGAACCACCTGCTCGACTCGCCAAAACCACCTTCGGGAAACGGCAAAATCACCTGCCGGCTACGCCAGAACCACTCGGCAGAAACTCCGGAATCACATGCCAGGCATTCCGGAACCACCTCTCAGAGGTGCCAGAACCAAATGCCGGAGACTCCGGTATCACCTGCCGGGCATGCCGGAACCACCTCTCAGAGGTGCCAGAACCACATGACGGACACTCCGGCATCACCTGCCGGGCACGCCGGAACCACCTGCCGAACATGCCGGAACCACCGGCTCGACTCGCCGGAACCATTGCCGGACATGCAAAATCACCTGCCGGCTACGCCAGAACCACTCGGCAGACACTCCGGAATCACATGCCAGGCATTCCGGAACCACCTCTCAGAGGTGCCAGAACCTAATGCCGGAGACTCCGGTATCACCTGCCGGGCATGCCGGAACCACCTCTCAGCGGTGCCAGAACCACATGCCGGACACTCCGGAAACACCTGCCGGGCATGCCGGAACCACCTGCCGGACATGCCGGAACCACCGGCTCGACTCGCCGGAACCATTGCCGGACATGCAAAATCACCTGCCGGCTCCGCCAGAACCACTTGGCGGACGCTCCGGAATCACCTGTCGGGCGTGCCGGAACCAACTCTCAGACTTGCCAGAGCTTTGTTCCTGACACGCCGGTACCACCGGCTCCACTCGCCGGAACCACCGTTGGACATGCAAAATGACCTGCTGGCTACGCCAGAACCACTTGGCGAACACTCCGGAATCAACTGTCGGGCATGCCGGAACCACCTCTCAGACTTGCCAGAACCATGTTCCTGACACGCCGGTACCACCTGCCGGGCATGCCGGAACCACCTCTCAGAGGTGCCAGAACCACCTGCCGGACACGCCGGAACCACAGGCTCCACTCGCCGGAACCACCGTCGGACATGCAAAATGACCTGCTGGCTACGCCAGAACCACTTGGCGAACACTCCGGAATCAACTGTCGGGCATGCCGGAACCACTTCTCAGACTTGCCAGAACCATGTTCCTGACACGCCGGTACCACCTGCCGGGCATGCCGGAACCACCTCTCAGAGGTGCCAGAACCACATGCCGGACACTCCGGAATCACCTGCCGGGCATGCCAGAACCATTCTCAGACGTGCTAGAACCATGTTCCGGACACGCTGGTACCACCTGCCGAGCTCGCCGGAACCACCTGCTGGACATGCCTAAATCACCTGACAGCTACGCCAGAACCACACGGCAGACACTCCGGAATCACCTGCCGGGCTGGCTGGAACCAACTGCCGGTCATGCCAACATCACCTTTCAGCTACGCCAGAACCACTTGGCGGACACTCCGGAATCACCTCTCCGGCCGGCCGGAACCACCTCTCAGACGTGCCAGAACCATGTGCCTGAGATGCCGGAACCACTCCCCGAAAAGACCGAAACCACCTGCCAGTACCTCCTGAACCCACTGGCGAGCACGCCTGATCCACCTGCTCAACTAGCCGTAACCACCTTCCTGACACGTCAAAATAACCTGCCGGCTACGCCACAACCATTTGGTGAACTCTTCGGAATCACCTGCCGGGCTGGCTCCAGAACCACTCGGCAGACTCTCCGGAACCACCTGCCGGGCATACCGGAACCACCTCTCAGACATGCCGGAACCACATGCCAATGACACCGGAAGCACCTGCCGAGCACGCCAAAACCACCTGCTCGACTCGCCAAAAGCACTTGCTGGACTCGCCAAAATCACCTGCCGGCTACGCCACAACCATTTGGTGAACTCTTCGGCATCACCTGCCGGGCTTGCTGGAACCACATGCTGGTCACGCCAACATCACCTGCCAGCTATGCCAGAACCACTTGGCGGACACCTTGGAAACACCTGTCTGGCCGGCCGCAACCACCTCTCAGACGTGCCAGAACCATGAGCCTGAGATGCCGGAACCACTCCCCGAACAGACCGAAACCAACTTCCAGACCCGCCTGAACCCACTGTCGAGCACGCCTGATCCACCTGCTCAACAAGCCGGAACCAACTTCCTGACACGCCAAAATCACCTGCCAGGTATACAAGAACCACTTGGTGGACACTCCGGAATCATCTGCCGGGCATGCCGGAACCACGTCTCAGAGGTGCCAGAACCACATGCCGGACACTCCGGAATCACCTGCCGGGCATGCCGGAACCACCTGCCGGACATGCCGGAACCACCTGCCTGACATGCCGGAACCACCGTCTCGACTCGCCGGAACCATTGCCGGACATGCAAAATCACCTGCCGGCTACGCCAGAACCACTTGGGGATCACTCCGGAATCACCTGCCGGGCATGGCGGATCACCTCTCAGACATGCCGGAACCACATGCCAATGACACCGGAAGCACCTGCCGAGCAAGCCAGAACCACCTGCTCGACTCTACACAACCACTTTCTGGACACGCCAAAATCACCTGCCGGCTACGCCAGAACCACTCGGCAGAAACTCCGGAATCACATGCCAGGCATTCCGGAACCACCTCTCAGAGGTGCCAGAACCAAATGCCGGAGACTCCGGTATCACCTGCCGGGCATGCCGGAACCACCTGCCGGACACGCCTGAACCACCTGACGAGCACGCCAGAACCACCTACTGGACTCGCCGAACCACCTACCTGACATGCTAAAATCACCTGCAGGGCATGCCACAACCACTTGGTGGAAACTAAGGAATCATCTGCCGGACATGCCATAACCAGCTCTCAGACACACCAGAAACACATGCCAGACACGACAGAAGCACCTGCTGAGCATGCCTGAGCCAAATGCTCGACTTGCAAGAAACACCTGCCAGACACGCGAAAATCACCTGCCGGGTATGCCAGAACCACGTGGCGGACACTCCGGAATCACCTGTCGGGCATGCTGGAACCAACTCTCAGACGTGCCAGAACCTCGTGCCGGTCACGCCAGAACCACCTGCCGGACAGACCGGAAACAACTGCGGGATACGCCGGAACCACCGGCTCGACTCGCCGGAACCACCACCGGACATGCAAAATGACCTGCCGGCTACGCCAGAACCACTTGGCGAACACTCCGGAATCACCTGTCGGGCATGCCGGAACCACCTCTCAGACTTGCCAGAACCATGTTCCGGACACGCCGGTACCACCTGACGAGTATGCCGGAACCACCTGATCCACTCCCCAGAACCACCTGCTGGATACGCCAGAATCACCTGCCGGCTACTCCAGAACCACTCTGCGGACACTCCATTATCACCTGCCGGGCATGCCGGAACCACCTCACAGATGTGCCAGAACCACATGCCGGACACTCCGGAATCACCTGCCGGGCATGCCGGAACCACCTGCCAGACCCGCCTGAACCCCCTGGCGAGCACGCCTGATCCACCTGCTCAAATAGCCGGAACCAATTTCCTGACACGCCAAAATCACCTGCCGGCTACGCCACAAACATTTGGTGAACTCTTCGGAATCACCTGCCGGGCTGGCTGGAACCACCTGCCGGTCACGCCAACATCACGTGCCAGCTATGACAGAACCACTTGGCGGACACCATGGAAACACCTGTCGGGCCGGCCGGAACCACCTATCAGACGTGGCAGAACCATGTGCCTGAGATGCCGGAACCACACCCCGAACAGTCCGAAACCACATGCCAGACCCGCCTGAACCACCTGACGAGCACGCCGGAACCACCTACTCGACTCGCCGGAACCACCTACCTGACACGCTAAAATCACATGCCGGGTATGCCACAACCACTTGGTGGACACTCCGGAATCATCTGCCGGACATGCCAGAACCAGCTCTCAGACACACCAGAACCACGTGCAGGACACGCCGGAAGCACCTGCTGATCATGCCTGAGCCACATGCTCGACTTGCAAGAAACACCTGCCAGACACGCCAAAATCACCTGCCCGGTACGCCACAACCACGTGGCGGACACTCCGAAATCACCTGTCGGGCATGCCGGAACCAACTATCAGACGTGCCAGAACCTCATGCCACACACGCCAGAACCACCTGCCGGACAGACCGGAACCAACTTCTGGACACGCCGGAACCACCGGCTCGACTCGCCGGAACCATTGCCGGACATGCAAAATCACCTGCCGGCTATGCCAGAACCACTTGGCGAACACTCCGGAATCAGCTGCCGGGCATGGCGGAACCACCTCTCAGACATGCCGGAACCACATGCCAATGACACCGGAAGCACCTGCCGAGCACGCCACAACCACCTGCTCGACTCGCCAAAACCACATGCTGGACACGCGAAAATCACTTGCCGGCTACGCCGCAACCATTTGGTGAACTCTTCGGAATCACCTGCCGGGCTGGCTGGAACCACCTGCCGGTCACGCCAACATCACCTGCCAGCTATGCCAGAACCACTTGGCGGACACCATGGCAACACCTGTCGGGCCGGCCGGAACCACCTATCAGACTTGCCAGAACCATGTGACTGAGATGCCGGAACCACACCCCGAAAAGTCCGAAACCACCTGCCAGACCCGCCTGAACCAACTGCGGAGCACGCCGGAACCACCTACTCGACTCGCTGGAACCACCTACCTGACACGCTAAAATCACCTTCCGGGTACGCCAGAACCACTTGGCGAACACTCCGGAATCACCTGTCGGGCCTGCCGGAACCACCTCTTAGACTTGCCAGAACCATGTTCCGGACACGCCGGTACCACCTGCCGAGTATGCCGGAACCACCTGATTCATTCCCCAGAACCACCTGCTGGATACGCCAGAATCACCTGCCGGCTACGCCAGAACCACTCGGCAGACACTCCGGAATCAGCTGTAGGGCCGACCGGAACCTCATCTCAGACGTGCCAGAACCATGAGCCTGAGATGCCGGAACCACTCCCCGAACAGACCGAAACCACCTGCCAGACCCACCTGAAACCCCTGGCGAGCACGCCTGATCCACCTGCTCAACTAGCCGGAACCACCTTCCTGAAACGCCAAAATCACCTGCCAGGTCTACCAGAACCACTTGGTGGACACTCCGGAATCATCTGCCGGACATGCCAGAACCAGCTCTCAGACACACCAGAACCACGTGCCACAGACGCCGGAAGCACCAGCTGAGCATTCCTGAGCCACCTGCTCGACTCGCAAGAAACACCTGTCGGACATGCCAAAATCACTTGTCGGGTACGCCAGAAACACTTGGCGGATGCTCCGGAATCACCTGTCGGGCGTGCCGGAACCACCTCTCAGACTTGCCAGAACCATGCTCTGGACACGCCGGTACCACCTGCCGAGTATGCCGGAACCAGCTGCTCCACTCCCCAGAACCACCTAGTGGACACCCCAAAATCAACTGCCGGCTACGCCAGTACCACTCGGCAGACACTCCGGAATCACATGCCAGGCATTCCGGAACCACCTCTCAGAGGTGCCAGAACCAAATGCCGGACACTCCGGTATCACATGCCGGGCATGCCGGAACCACCTCTCAGAGGTGCCAGTACCACATGCCGGACACTCCGGAATCACCTGCCGGGCATGCTGGAACCAGGTGCTAAACATGCTGGAACCACTTGCCGGACATGTCGGAACCACCTGCCGGACATTCCGGAACCACCGGCTCGACTCGCCAGAACCATTCCTTGACATGCAAAATCACCTGCCGGCTATTTCAGAACCACTTGGCGAACACTCCGGAATCACCTGCCGGGCATGCCAGAACCACCTGCCGGAAATGTCGGAACCACCGGCTCGACTCGCCGGAACCATTGCCGGACATGCAAAATCACCTGCCGGCTACGCCAGAACCACTTGGCGAACACTGCGGAATCAACTGCCGGGCATGGCGGAACCACCTCTCAGACATGCCGGAACCACATGCCAATGACACCGGAAGCACCTGCCGAGCACGCCAGAACCACCTGCTCGACTCGCCAAAACCACCTGCTAGACACGCCAAAATCACCTGCCGGCTACGCCACAACCATTTGGTGTACTCTTCGGAATCACCTGCCGGGCTGCCTGGAACCACCTGCCGGTCACGCCAACATCACTTGCCAGCTATCCCAGAACCACTTGGCGGACACCATGGAAACACCTGTCGAGCAGGCCGGAACCACCTCTCAGACGTGCCAGAACCATGTGCCTGAGATGCCGGAACCACACCCCAACAGACCGAAACCACCTGCCAGACCCGCCTGAACCACCTGCCGAGCACGCCGGAACCACCTACTCGACTCGCCGGAACCACCTACCTGACACGCTAAAATCACCTTCCGGGTATGCCACAACCACTTGGTGGACACTCCAGAATCATCTGCCGGACATGCCTGAAGCAGCTGTCAGACACACCAGAACCACGTGCCGGACACGCCAGAAGCACCTGCTGAGCATGCCTGAGCCAAATGCTCGACTTGCAAGAAACACCTGCCAGACATGCCAAAATCACCTGCCGGGTACGCCAGAACCACGTGGCGGACACTCCGGAATCACCTGTCGGGCATGCCGGAACCAACTCTCAGACGTGCCAGAACCTCGTGCCGGTCACGCCAGAACCACCTGCCGGACAGACAGGAAACACCTGCTGGATACGCCGCAACGACCGGCTCGACTCGCCGCAACCACCGCCGGACATGCAAAATGACCTGCCGGCTACGCCAGAACCACTTGGCGAACACTCCGGAATCACCTGTCGGGCATGCCGGAACCACCTCTCACACTTGCCAGAACCATGTTCCGGACACGCCGGTACCACCTGCCGAGTATGCCGGAACCACTTGATCCACTCCCCAGAACCACCTGCTGGAAACGCCAGAATCACCTGCCGGCTACTCCAGAACCACTCTGCGGACACTCCGGTATCACCTGCCGGGCATGCCGGAACCACCTCACAGATGTGCCAGAACCACATGCCGGACACTCCGGAATCACCTGCCGGGCATGCCGGAACCACCTGCCGGACATGCCGCAACCACCGGCTCGACTCGCCAGAACCATTGCCGGACATGCAAAATCACCTGCCGGCTACGCCAGAACCACTTGGCGAACACTCCGGAATCACCTGCTGGGCATGGCGGAACCACCTCTCAGACATGCCGTAACCACATGCCAATGACACCGAAAGCACCTGCCGAGCACGCCAGAACCACCTGCTCGACTCGCCAAAACCACCTGCTGGACACGCCAAAATCACCTGCCGGCTAGCCCAGAACCACTCGGCAGACACTCCGGAACCACCTGCCGGGCATGCCGGAACCACCTCTCAGAGGTGCCAGAACCACATGCCGGACACTCCGGAATCACCTGCCGGGCATGCCGGAACCATCTCTCAGACTTGCCAGAACCATGTTCCGGACATGCCGGAACCACCTGCCGAGCTCGCCGGAACCACCTGCTGGACACGCCAAAATCACCTGCCGGCTACGCCAGAACCACTCGGCAGACACTCGGGAATCACATGCCAGGCATTCCGGAACCACCTCTCAGAGGTGTGAGATGCAAATGCCGGACACTCCGGTATCACCTGCCGGGCATGCCGGAACCACCTCTCAGAGGTGCCAGAACCACATGCCGGACACTCCGGAATCACCTGCCGGGCATGCCGGAACCACCTCTCAGAGGTGCCAGAACCACATGCCGGACACTCCGGAATCACCTGCCGGGCATGCCGGAACCATCTCTCAGACGTGCCAGAACCATGTTCCGGACACGCTGGTACCATCTGCCGAGCTCGCCGGAACCACATGCTGGACACGCCAAAATCACCTGCCAGCTACGCCAGAACCACACGGCAGACACTCCGGAATCACCTGCCGGGCTGGCTGGAACCACCTGCCGGTCACGCCAACATCACCTTTCAGCTACGCCAGAACCACTTGGCGGACACTCCGGAAACACCTCTCCGGCCGGCCGGAACCACCTCTCAGACGTGCCAGAACCATGTGCCTGAGATGCCGGAACCACACCCCAACAGACCGAAACCACCTGCCAGACCCGCCTGAACCACCTGCCGAGCACGCCGGAACCACCTACTCGACTCGCCGGAACCACCTACCTGACACGCTAAAATCACCTTCCGGGTATGCCACAACCACTTGGTGGACACTCCAGAATCATCTGCCGGACATGCCTGAAGCAGCTCTCAGACACACCAGAACCACGTGCCGGACACGCCAGAAGCACCTGCTGAGCATGCCTGAGCCAAATGCTCGACTTGCAAGAAACACCTGCCAGACATGCCAAAATCACCTGCCGGGTACGCCAGAACCAGGTGGCGGACACTCCGGAATCACCTGTCGGGCATGCCGGAACCAACTCTCAGACGTGCCGGAACCTCGTGCCGGTCACGCCAGAACCACCTGCCGGACAGACAGGAAACACCTGCTGGATACGCCGCAACCACCGGCTCGACTCGCCGCAACCACCGCCGGACATGCAAAATGACCTGCCGGCTACGCCAGAACCACTTGGCGAACACTCCGGAATCACCTGTCGGGCATGCCGGAACCACCTCTCACACTTGCCAGAACCATGTTCCGGACACGCCGGTACCACCTGCCGAGTATGCCGGAACCACTTGATCCACTCCCCAGAACCACCTGCTGGAAACGCCAGAATCACCTGCCGGCTACTCCAGAACCACTCTGCGGACACTCCGGTATCACCTGCCGGGCATGCCGGAACCACCTCACAGATGTGCCAGAACCACATGCCGGACACTCCGGAATCACCTGCCGGGCATGCCGGAACCACCTGCCGGACATGCCGCAACCACCGGCTCGACTCGCCAGAACCATTGCCGGACATGCAAAATCACCTGCCGGCTACGCCAGAACCACTTGGCGAACACTCCGGAATCACCTGCCGGGCATGGCGGAACCACCTCTCAGACATGCCGTAACCACATGCCAATGACACCGAAAGCACCTGCCGAGCACGCCAGAACCACCTGCTCGACTCGCCAAAACCACCTGCTGGACACGCCAAAATCAAGTGCCGGCTACCCCAGAACCACTCGGCAGACACTCCGGAACCACCTGCCGGGCATGCCGGAACCACCTCTCAGAGGTGCCAGAACCACATGCCGGACACTCCGGAATCACCTGCCGGGCATGCCGGAACCATCTCTCAGACTTGCCAGAACCATGTTCCGGACATGCCGGAACCACCTGCCGAGCTCGCCGGAACCACCTGCTGGACACGCCAAAATCACCTGCCGGCTACGCCAGAACCACTCGGCAGACACTCGGGAATCACATGCCAGGCATTCCGGAACCACCTCTCAGAGGTGTGAGATGCAAATGCCGGACACTCCGGTATCACCTGCCGGGCATGCCGGAACCACCTCTCAGAGGTGCCAGAACCACATGCCGGACACTCCGGAATCACCTGCCGGGCATGCCGGAACCACCTCTCAGAGGTGCCAGAACCACATGCCGGACACTCCGGAATCACCTGCCGGGCATGATGGAACCATCTCTCAGACGTGCCAGAACCATGTTCCGGACATGCTGGTACCACCTGCCGAGCTCGCCGGAACCACATGCTGGACACGCCAAAGTCACCTGCCAGCTACGCCAGAACCACACGGCAGACACTCCGGAATCACCTGCCGGGCTGGCTGGAACCACCTGCCAGTCACGCCAACATCACCTTTCAGCTATGCCGGAACCACTTGGCGGACACTCCGGAAACACCTCTCCGGCCGGCCGCAACCACGTCTCAGACGTGCCAGAACCATGTGCCTGAGATGCCGGAACCACTCCCCGAACTGACCGAAACCACCTGCCAGATGCGCCTGAACCCCATGGCGAGCACGCCTGATCCACCTGCTCAACTAGCCGGAACCAACTTCCTCACACGCCAAAATCACCTGGCGGCTACGCCACAACCATTTGGTGAACTCTTGGGAATCACCTGCCGGCCTGGCTCCAGAACCACTCGGCAGACACTCCGGAACAACCTGCCGGGCATGCCGGAACCACCTCTCAGACATGCCGGATCCACATGCCAATGACACCGGAAGCACCTGCCGAGCACGCCAGAACCACCTGCTCGACTCGCCAAAACCACCTGCTGGACACGCCAAAATCATCTGCCGGCTATGCCACAACCATTAGGTGAACTCTTCGGAATCACCTGCCGGGCTGGCTGGAACCACCTGCCGGTCACGCCAACATCACCTTTCAGCTACGCCAGAACCACTTGGCGGACACTCCGGAAACACCTCTCCGGCCGGCCGGAACCACCTCTCAGACGTGCCAGAACCATGTGCCTGAGATGCCGGAACCACACCCCAACAGACCGAAACCACCTGCCAGACCCGCCTGAACCACCTGCCGAGCACGCCGGAACCACCTACTCGACTCGCCGGAACCACCTACCTGACACGCTAAAATCACCTTCCGGGTATGCCACAACCACTTGGTGGACACTCCAGAATCATCTGCCGGACATGCCTGAAGCAGCTCTCAGACACACCAGAACCACGTGCCGGACACGCCAGAAGCACCTGCTGAGCATGCCTGAGCCAAATGCTCGACTTGCAAGAAACACCTGCCAGACATGCCAAAATCACCTGCCGGGTACGCCAGAACCACGTGGCGGACACTCCGGAATCACCTGTCGGGCATGCCGGAACCAACTCTCAGACGTGCCAGAACCTCGTGCCGGTCACGCCAGAACCACCTGCCGGACAGACAGGAAACACCTGCTGGATACGCCGCAACCACCGGCTCGACTCGCCGCAACCACCGCCGGACATGCAAAATGACCTGCCGGCTACGCCAGAACCACTTGGCGAACACTCCGGAATCACCTGTCGGGCATGCCGGAACCACCTCTCACACTTGCCAGAACCATGTTCCGGACACGCCGGTACCACCTGCCGAGTATGCCGGAACCACTTGATCCACTCCCCAGAACCACCTGCTGGAAACGCCAGAATCACCTGCCGGCTACTCCAGAACCACTCTGCGGACACTCCGGTATCACCTGCCGGGCATGCCGGAACCACCTCACAGATGTGCCAGAACCACATGCCGGACACTCCGGAATCACCTGCCGGGCATGCCGGAACCACCTGCCGGACATGCCGCAACCACCGGCTCGACTCGCCAGAACCATTGCCGGACATGCAAAATCACCTGCCGGCTACGCCAGAACCACTTGGCGAACACTCCGGAATCACCTGCCGGGCATGGCGGAACCACCTCTCAGACATGCCGTAACCACATGCCAATGACACCGAAAGCACCTGCCGAGCACGCCAGAACCACCTGCTCGACTCGCCAAAACCACCTGCTGGACACGCCAAAATCACCTGCCGGCTACCCCAGAACCACTCGGCAGACACTCCGGAACCACCTGCCGGGCATGCCGGAACCACCTCTCAGAGGTGCCAGAACCACATGCCGGACACTCCGGAATCACCTGCCGGGCATGCCGGAACCATCTCTCAGACTTGCCAGAACCATGTTCCGGACATGCCGGAACCACCTGCCGAGCTCGCCGGAACCACATGCTGGACACGCCAAAATCACCTGCCGGCTACGCCAGAACCACTCGGCAGACACTCGGGAATCACATGCCAGGCATTCCGGAACCACTTCTCAGAGGTGTGAGATGCAAATGCCGGACACTCCGGTATCACCTGCCGGGCATGCCGGAACCACCTCTCAGAGGTGCCAGAACCACATGCCGGACACTCCGGAATCACCTGCCGGGCATGCCGGAACCACCTCTCAGAGGTGCCAGAACCACATGCCGGACACTCCGGAATCACCTGCCGGGCATGATGGAACCATCTCTCAGACGTGCCAGAACCATGTTCCGGACATGCTGGTACCACCTGCCGAGCTCGCCGGAACCACATGCTGGACACGCCAAAGTCACCTGCCAGCTACGCCAGAACCACACGGCAGACACTCCGGAATCACCTGCCGGGCTGGCTGGAACCACCTGCCAGTCACGCCAACATCACCTTTCAGCTATGCCGGAACCACTTGGCGGACACTCCGGAAACACCTCTCCGGCCGGCCGCAACCACGTCTCAGACGTGCCAGAACCATGTGCCTGAGATGCCGGAACCACTCCCCGAACTGACCGAAACCACCTGCCAGATGCGCCTGAACCCCATGGCGAGCACGCCTGATCCACCTGCTCAACTAGCCGGAACCAACTTCCTCACACGCCAAAATCACCTGGCGGCTACGCCACAACCATTTGGTGAACTCTTGGGAATCACCTGCCGGCCTGGCTCCAGAACCACTCGGCAGACACTCCGGAACAACCTGCCGGGCATGCCGGAACCACCTCTCAGACATGCCGGATCCACATGCCAATGACACCGGAAGCACCTGCCGAGCACGCCAGAACCACCTGCTCGACTCGCCAAAACCACCTGCTGGACACGCCAAAATCATCTGCCGGCTATGCCACAACCATTAGGTGAACTCTTCGGAATCACCTGCCGGGCTGGCTGGAACCACCTGCCGGTCACGCCAACATCACCTGCCAGCTATGCCAGAACCACTTGGCGGACACCATGGAAACACCTGTCGGGCCGGCCGGAACCACCTATCAGACGTGCCAGAACCATGTGCCTGAGATGCCGGAACCACACCCCGAACAGACAGAAACCACCTGCCAGACCCGACTGAACCACCCGCCGAGCATGCCGGAACCACCTCTCAGAGGTGCCAGAACCACATGCCGGACACTCCGGAATCACCTGCCGGGCATGCCGGAACCATCTCTCAGACGTGCCAGAACCATGTTCCGGACACGCTGGTACCATCTGCCGAGCTCGCCGGAACCACATGCTGGACACGCCAAAATCACCTTCCAGCTACGCCAGAACCACACGGCAGACACTCCGGAATCACCTGCCGGGCTGGCTGGAACCACCTGCCGGTCACGCCAACATCACCTTTCAGCTACGCCAGAACCACTTGGCGGACACTCCGGAAACACCTCTCCGGCCGGCCGGAACCACCTCTCAGACGTGCCAGAACCATGTGCCTGAGATGCCGGAACCACACCCCAACAGACCGAAACCACCTGCCAGACCCGCCTGAACCACCTGCCGAGCACGCCGGAACCACCTACTCGACTCGCCGGAACCACCTACCTGACACGCTAAAATCACCTTCCGGGTATGCCACAACCACTTGGTGGACACTCCAGAATCATCTGCCGGACATGCCTGAAGCAGCTCTCAGACACACCAGAACCACGTGCCGGACACGCCAGAAGCACCTGCTGAGCATGCCTGAGCCAAATGCTCGACTTGCAAGAAACACCTGCCAGACATGCCAAAATCACCTGCCGGGTACGCCAGAACCACGTGGCGGACACTCCGGAATCACCTGTCGGGTATGCCGGAACCAACTCTCAGACGTGCCAGAACCTCGTGCCGGTCACGCCAGAACCACCTGCCGGACAGACAGGAAACACCTGCTGGATACGCCGCAACCACCGGCTCGACTCGCCGCAACCACCGCCGGACATGCAAAATGACCTGCCGGCTACGCCAGAACCACTTGGCGAACACTCCGGAATCACCTGTCGGGCATGCCGGAACCACCTCTCACACTTGCCAGAACCATGTTCCGGACACGCCGGTACCACCTGCCGAGTATGCCGGAACCACTTGATCCACTCCCCAGAACCACCTGCTGGAAACGCCAGAATCACCTGCCGGCTACTCCAGAACCACTCTGCGGACACTCCGGTATCACCTGCCGGGCATGCCGGAACCACCTCACAGATGTGCCAGAACCACATGCCGGACACTCCGGAATCACCTGCCGGGCATGCCGGAACCACCTGCCGGACATGCCGCAACCACCGGCTCGACTCGCCAGAACCATTGCCGGACATGCAAAATCACCTGCCGGCTACGCCAGAACCACTTGGCGAACACTCCGGAATCACCTGCCGGGCATGGCGGAACCACCTCTCAGACATGCCGTAACCACATGCCAATGACACCGAAAGCACCTGCCGAGCACGCCAGAACCTCCTGCTCGACTCGCCAAAACCACCTGCTGGACACGCCAAAATCACCTGCCGGCTACCCCAGAACCACTCGGCAGACACTCCGGAACCACCTGCCGGGCATGCCGGAACCACCTCTCAGAGGTGCCAGAACCACATGCCGGACACTCCGGAATCACCTGCCGGGCATGCCGGAACCATCTCTCAGACTTGCCAGAACCATGTTCCGGACATGCCGGAACCACCTGCCGAGCTCGCCGGAACCACCTGCTGGACACGCCAAAATCACCTTCCGGCTACGCCAGAACCACTCGGCAGACACTCGGGAATCACATGCCAGGCATTCCGGAACCACCTCTCAGAGGTGTGAGATGCAAATGCCGGACACTCCGGTATCACCTGCCGGGCATGCCGGAACCACCTCTCAGAGGTGCCAGAACCACATGCCGGACACTCCGGAATCACCTGCCGGGCATGCCGGAACCACCTCTCAGAGGTGCCAGAACCACATGCCGGACACTCCGGAATCACCTGCCGGGCATGCCGGAACCATCTCTCAGACGTGCCAGAACCATGTTCAGGACATGCTGGTACCACCTGCCGAGCTCGCCGGAACCACATGCTGGACACGCCAAAGTCACCTGCCAGCTACGCCAGAACAACACGGCAGACACTCCGGAATCACCTGCCGGGCTGGCTGGAACCACCTGCCAGTCACGCCAACATCAACTTTCAGCTATGCCGGAACCACTTGGCGGACACTCCGGAAACACCTCTCCGGCCGGCCGCAACCACGTCTCAGACGTGCCAGAACCATGTGCCTGAGATGCCGGAACCACTCCCCGAACTGACCGAAACCACCTGCCAGATGCGCCTGAACCCCATGGCGAGCACGCCTGATCCACCTGCTCAACTAGCCGGAACCAACTTCCTGACACGCCAAAATCACCTGGCGGCTACGCCACAACCATTTGGTGAACTCTTGGGAATCACCTGCCGGCCTGGCTCCAGAACCACTCGGCAGACACTCCGGAACAACCTGCCGGGCATGCCGGAACCACCTCTCGGACATGCCGGATCCACATGCCAATGACACCGGAAGCACCTGCCGAGCACGCCAGAACCACCTGCTCGACTCGCCAAAACCACCTGCTGGACACGCCAAAATCATCTGCCGGCTATGCCACAACCATTAGGTGAACTCTTCGGAATCACCTGCCGGGCTGGCTGGAACCACCTGCCGGTCACGCCAACATCACCTGTCAGCTATGCCAGAACCGCTTGGCGGACACCATGGAAACACCTGTCGGGCCGGCCGGAACCACCTATCAGACGTGCCAGAACCATGTGCCTGAGATGCCGGAACCACACCCCGAACAGACAGAAACCACCTGCCAGACCCGACTGAACCACCTGCCGAGCATGCCGGAACCACCTCTCAGAAGTGCCAGAACCACATGCCGGACACTCCGGAATCAACTGCCGGGCATGCCGGAACCACCTCTCAGAGGTGCCAGAACCACATGCCGGACACTCCGGAATCACATGCCGGGCATGCCGGAACCATCTCTCAGACGTGCCAGAACCATGTTCAGGACACGCTGGTACCATCTACCGAGCTCGCCGGAACCACATGCTGGACACGCCAAAATCACCTGCCAGCTACGCCAGAACCACACGGCAGACACTCCGGAATCACCTGCCGGGCTGGCTGGAACCACCTGCCGGTCACGCCAACATCACCTTTCAGCTACGCCAGAACCACTTGGCGGACACTCCGGAAACACCTCTCTGGCCGGCCGGAACCTCCTCTCAGACGTGCCAGAACCATGTGCCTGAGATGCCGGAACCACTCCCCGAACAGACCGAAACCACCTGCCAGACCCGCCTGAACCCACTGGCGAGCACGCCTGATCCACCTGCTCAAGTAGCCGGAACCACCTTCCTGACACGTCAAAATAACCTGCCGGCTATGCCACAACCATTTGGTGAACTCTTCGGAATCACCTGCCGGGCTGGCTCCAGAACCACTCGGCAGACTCTCTGGAACCACCTCTCAGACATGCCGGAACCACATGCCAATGACACCGGAAGCACCTGCCGAGCACGCCAGAACCACCTGCTCGACTCGCCAAAACCACCTGCTGGACACGCCAAAATCACCTGCCGGCTACGCCACAACCATTTGGTGAACTCTTCGGAATCACCTGCCGGGCTGTCTGGAACCACCTGCCGGTCACGCCAACATCACCTGCCAGCTATGCGAGAACCGCTTGGCGGACACCATGGAAACACCTGTCGGGCCGGCCGGAACCACCTCTCAGACGTGCCAGAACCATGTTCCTGAGATGCCGGAACCAGTCCCCGAACAGACCGAAACCACCTGCCAGACCCGCCTGAACCCCCTGGCAAGCACGCCTGATCCACCTGCTCAACTGGCCGGAACCAACTTCCTGACACCCCAAAATCACCTGCCAGGTATACAAGAACCACTTGGTGGACACTCCGGAATCATCTGCCGGACATGCCAGAACCAGCTCTCAGACACACCAGAACCACGTGCCAGAGACGCCGGAAGCACCAGCTGAGCATGCCTGAGCCAACTGCTCGACTCGCAAGATACACCTGTCGGACATGCCAAAATCACCTGCAGGGTACGCCAGAAACACTTGGCGGAAGCTCCGGAATCACCTGTCGGGCGTGCCGGAACCACCTCTCAGAGGTGCCAGAACCACATGCCGGACACTCCGGAATCACCTGCAGGGCATGCTGGAACAATGTGCTGGACATGCCGGAACCACCTGCCGGACATGCCGGAAAAACCTGCCGGACATTCCGGAACCACCGGCTCGACTCGCCGCAACCACCGACGGACATGCAAAATGACCTGCCGGCTACGCCAGAACCACTTGGCGAACACTCCGGAATCACCTGTCGGGCGTGCCGGAACCACGTCTCAGACTTGCCAGAACCATGTTCCGGACACGCCGGTACGACCTGCCGAGTATGCCGGAACCACTTGATCCACTCCCCAGATGCACGTGCTGGATTCGCCAGAATCACCTGCCGGCTACTCCAGAACCACTCTGCGGACACTACGGGATCACCTGCCGGGCATGCCGGAACCACCTCTCAGAGGTGCCAGAACCACATGCCGGACACTCCGGAATCACCTGCCGGGCATGCTGGAAACACCTGCCAGACATGCCGGAACCACCAGCTCGACTCGACAGAACCATTGCCGGACATGCAAAATCACCTGCCGGCTACGCCAGAACCACTTGGCGAACACTCCGGTATCACCTGCCGGGCATGCCGGAACCACCTCTCAGAGGTGCCAGAACCACATGCCGGACACTCCGGAATCACCTGCCGGGCATGCCGAAACCACCTGCCGGACATGCCGGAAACACCGGCTCGACCTGCCGGAACCATGGCCGGACATGCAAAATCACCTGCCGGCTACGCCAGAACCACTTGGGCATCACTGCGGAATAACCTGCCGGGCATGGCGGAACCACCTCTCAGACATGCCGGAACCACATGCCAATGACACCGGAAGCACCTGCCGAGCAAGCCAGAACCACCTGCTCGATCACCACAACCACCTTCTGGACACGCCAAAATCACCTGCCGGCTACGCCAGAACCACTCGGCAGAAACTCCGGAATCACATGCCAGGCATTCCGGAACCACCTCTCAGAGGTGCCAGAACAAAATGCCGGAGACTCAGGTATCACCTGCCGGGCATGCCGGAACCACCTCTCAGAGGTGCCAGAACCACATGCCGGACACTCCGGAATCACCTGCCGGGCATGCCGGAACCACCTGCCGGACATGCCGCAACCACCGGCTCGACTCGCCGGAACCATTGCCGGACATGCAAAATCACCTGCCGGCTACGCCAGAACCACTTGGCGAACACTCCGGAATCAGCTGCCGGGCATGGCGGAACCACCTCTCAGACATGCCGGAACCACATGCCAATGACACCGGAAGCACCTGCCGAGCACTCCAGAACCACCTGCTCGACTCGCCAAAACCACCTGCTGGACACGCCAAAATCACCTGCCGGCTACGCCAGAACCTCTCGGCAGACACTCCGGAACCACCTGCCGGGCATGCCGGAACCACCTGCTGGACACGCCTGAACCACCTGCCGAGCACGCCGGAACCACCTACTCGACTCGCCGGAACCACCTACCTGACACGCTAAAATCACCTGCCGGGTATGCCACAACCACTTGGTGGACACTAAGGAATCATCTGCCGGACATGCCAGAACCAGCTCTCACACACACCAGAACCACGTGCCAGACACGCCTGAAGCAACTGCTGAGCATGCCTGAGCCAAATGCTCGACTTGCAAGAAACACCTGCCAGACACGCCAAAATCACCTGCCGGGTACGCCAGAACCACGTGGCGGACACTCCGGAATCACCTGTCGGGCATGCCGGAACCAACTCTCAGACTTGCCAGAACCTCGTGCCGGTCACGCCAGAACCACCTCCCGGACAGACCGGAAACATCTGCTGCATACGCCGGAACCACCGGCTCGACTCGCCGGAACCACCGCCGGACATGCAAAATGACCTGCCGGCTACGCCAGAACCACTTGGCGAACACTCCGGAATCACCGGTCGGGCATGCCGGAAGCACCTCTCAGTCATGCCAGAACCATGTTCCGGACACTCCGGTACCACCTGCCGAGTGTGCCGGAACCACCAGATGCACTCCCCCGAACCACCTGCTGGACACGCCAGAATCACGTGCCGGCTACGCCAGAACCACTCGGCAGACACTCCGGAACCACCTGCCGGGCATGCCGGAACCACCTCTCAGAGGTGCCAGAACCACATGCTTGACACTCCGGAATCACCTGCCGGGCATGCCGGAACCACCTGCCGGACATGCCGGAACCACGGGCTCGACTCGCCGGAACGATTGCCGGACATGCAAAATCACCTGCCGGCTACGCCAGAACCACTTGGCGAACACTCAGGAATCACCTGCCGGGCATGGCGGAACCACCTCTCAGACATGCCGGAACCACATGCGAATGACACCGGAAGCACCTGCCGAGCACACCAGAACCACCTGCTCGACTTGCCACAACCACCTTCTGGACACGCCAAAATCACCTGCCGGCTACGCCAGAACCACTCGGCAGAAACTCTGGAATCACATGCCAGGCATTCCGGAACCACCACTCACAGGTGCCAGAACCAAATGCCGGCGACTCCGGTATCACCTGCCGGGCATGCCGGAACCACCTCTCAGAGGTGCCAGAACCACATACCGGAAACTCCGGAATCACCTGCTGGGCATCCCGGAACCACCTGCCGGACATGCCGGAACCACCGGCTCGACTCGCCGGAACCATTGCCGGACATGCAAAATCACCTGACAGCTACGCCAGAACCACTTGGCGAACACTCCGGAATCACCTGCCGGGCATGGCGGAATGACCTCTCAGAGGTGCCAGAACCACATGCCGGACACTCCGGAATCACCTGCCGGGCATGCCGGAACCATCTCTCAGACTTGCCAGAACCATGTTCCGGACATGCCGGAACCACCTGCCGAGCTCGCCGGAACCACCTCCTGGACACGCCAAAATCACCTGCCGGCTACGCCAGAACCACTCGGCAGACACTCGGGAATCACATGCCAGGCCTTCCGGAACCAGCTCTCAGATGTGTGAGATGCAAATGCCGGACACTCCGGTATCACCTGCCGGGCATGCCGGAACCAACTCTCAGAGGTGCCAGAACCACATGCCGGACACTCCGGAATCACATGCCGGGCATGCCGGAACCACCTCTCAGAGGTGCCAGAACCACTTGGCGAACACTCCGGAATCACCTGCCGGGCATGGCGGAACCACCTCTCAGACATGCCGGAACCACATGCCAATGACACCGGAAGCACCTGCCGAGCACGCCAGAACCACCTGCTCGACTCGCCAAAACCACCTGCTGGACACGCCAAAATCACACGCCGGCTACGCCAGAACAACTCGGCAGACACTCCGGAACCACCAGCCGGGCGTGCCGGAACCACCTCTCAGAGGTGCCAGAACCACATGCCGGACACTCCGGAATCACCTGCCGGGCATGCCGGAACCACCTGCCGGACATGCCGGAACCACCGGCTCGACTCGCCGGAACCATTGCCGGACATGCAAAATCACCTGCCGGCTACGCCAGAACCACTTGGCGAACACTCCGGAATCACCTGCCGGGCATGGCGGAACCACCTCTCAGACATGCCGGAACCACATGCCAATGACACCGGAAGCACCTGCCGAGCACGCCAGAACCACCTGCTCGACTCGCCAAAACCACCTGCTGGACACGCCAAAATCACCTGCCGGGTACACCAGAACCACTCGGCAGAAACTCCGGAATCACATGCCAGGCATTCCGGAACCACCTCTCAGAGGTGCCAGAACCACATGCCGGAGACTCGGATATCACCTGCCGGGCATGCCGGAACCATCTCTCAGACTTGCCAGAACCATGTTCCGGACATGTCGTAACCACCTGCCGAGCTCGCCGGAACCACCTGTTGGACACGCCAAAATCACTTGCCGGCTACGCCAGAACCACTCGGCAGACACTCGGGAATCACATGCCAGGCATTCCGGAACCACCTCTCAGAGGTGTGAGATGCAAATGCCGGACACTCCGGTATCACCTGCCGGGCATGCCGGAACCACCTCTCAGAGGTGCCAGAACCACATGCCGGACACTCCGGAATCACCTGCCGGGCATGCCGGAACCACCTCTCAGAGGTGCCAGAACCACATGCCGGACACTCCGGAATCACCTGCCGGGCATGACGGAACCATCTCTCAGACGTGCCAGAACCATGTTCCGGACATGCTGGTACCACCTGCCGAGCTCGCCGGAACAACATGCTGGACACGCCAAAGTCACCTGCCAGCTACGCCAGAACCACACGGCAGACACTCCGGAATCACCTGCCGGGCTGGCTGGAACCACCTGCCGGTCTCGCCAACATCACCTTTCAGCTACGCCGGAACCACTTGGCGGACACTCCGGAAACACCTCTCCGGCCGGCCGCAACCACGTCTCAGACGTGCCAGAACCATGTGCCTGAGATGCCGGAACCACTCCCCGAACAGACCGAAACCACCTGCCAGCCGCGCCTGAACCCCCTGGCGAGCACGCCTGATGCACCTGCTCAACTAGCCGGAACCAACTTCCTGACACGCCAAAATCACCTGCCGGCTACGCCACAACCATTTGGTGAACTCTTGGGAATCACCTGCCGGCCTGGCTCCAGAACCACTCGGCAGACACTCCGGAACCACCTGCCGGGCATGCCGGAACCACCTCTCAGACATGCCGGAACCACATGCCAATGACACCGGAAGCACCTGCCGAGCACGCCAGAACCACCTGCTCGACTCGCCAAAACCACCTGCTGGAAACGCCAAAATCACCTGCCGGCTACGCCACAACCATTTGGTGAACTCTTCGGAATCACCTGCCGGCCTGGCTCCAGAACCACTCGGCAGACACTCCGGAACCACCTGCCGGGCATGACGGAACCACCTCTCAGACATGCCGGAACCACAGGCCAATGACACCGGAAGCAGCTGCCGAGCACGCCTCAACCACCTGCTCGACTCGCCAAAACCACCTGCTGGACTCGCCAAAATCACCTGCCGGCTACGCCACAACCATTTGGTGAACTGTTCGGAATCACCTGCCGGGCTGGCTGGAACCACCTGCCGGTCACGCCAACATCACCTGCCAGCTATGCCAGAACCATTTGGCAGACACCATGGAAACACCTGTCGGGCCGGCCGGAACCAACTCTCAGACGTGCCAGAACCATGAGCCTGAGATGCCGGAACCACTCCCCGAACAGACCGAAACCACCTGCCAGACACGCCTGAACCCCCTGGCGAGCACGCCTGATCCACCTGCTCAACTAGCCAGAACCAACTTCCTGACACGCCAAAATCACCTGCCAGGTCTACCAGAACCACTTGGTGGACACTCCGGAATCATCTGCCGGACATGTCAGAACCAGCTCTCAGACACACCAGAACCACGTGCCAGAGACGCCGGAAGCACCAGCTGAGCATGCCTCAGCCACCTGCTCGACTCGCAAGATACACCTGTCGGACATGCCAAAATCACCTGCAGGGTACGCCAGAAACACTTGGCGGACGCTCCGGAATCACCTGTCGGGCGTGCCGGAACCACCTCTCAGACTTGCCAGAACCATGTTCTGGACATGCCGGTACCACCTGCCGAGTATGCCGGAACCAGCTGATCCACTCCCCAGAACGACCTAGTGGACACGCCAAAATCAACTGCCGGCTACGCCAGAACCACTCGGCAGACACTCCGGAATCACACGCCAGGCATTCCGGAACCACCTCTCAGAGGTGCCAGAACCACATGCCGGACACTCCGGAATCACCTGCCGGGCATGCCGGAACCATCTCTCAGACTTGCCAGAACCATGTTCCGGACATGCCGGAACCACCTTCCGAGCTCGCCGGAACCACCTGCTGGACACGCCAAAATCACCTGCCGGCTGCGCCAGAACCACTCGGCAGACACTCGGGAATCACATGCCAGGCATTCCGGAACCACCTCTCAGAGGTGTGACAACCAAATGCCGGACACTCCGGTATCACCTGCCGGGCATGCCGGAACCACCTCTCAGAGGTGCCAGAACCACATGCCGGACACTCCGGAATCACCTGCCGGGCATGCCGGAACCACCTCTTTGAGGTGCCAGAACCACATGCCGGACACTCCGGAATCACCTGCCGGGCATGCCGGAACCACCTGCCGGACATGCCGGAACCACCGGCTCGACTCGCCGGAACCATTGCCGGACATGCAAAATCACCTGCCGGCTACGCCAGAACCACTTGGCGAACACTCCGGAATCACCTGCCGGGCATGGCGGAACCACCTCTCAGACATGCCGGAACCACATGCCAATGACACCGGAAGCACCTGCCGAGCACGCCAGAACCACCTGCTCGACTCGCCAAAACCACCTGATGGACACGCCAAAATCACCTTCCCGCTACGCCACAACCATTTGGTGAACACTTCGGAATCACCTCCCGGGCTTGCTGGAACCACCTGCCGGTCACGCCAACATCACCTGCCAGCTATGCCAGAACCACTTGGCGGACACCATGGAAACACCTGTCGGGCCGGCCGGAACCACCTCTCAGACGTGCCAGAACCATGTGCCTGAGATGCCGGAACCACACCCCGTACAGACCGAAACCACCTGCCAGACCCGCCTGAACCACCTGCTGAGCACGCCGGAACCACCTAGTCGACTCGCCGGAACCACCTACCTGACACGCTAAAATCACCTGCCGGGTATGCCACAATCACTTGGTGGACACTCCGGAATCATCTGCCGGACATGCCGGAACCAGCTCTCAGACACACCAGAACCACGTGCCAGACACGCCGGAAGCACCTGCTGAGCATGCCTGAGCCAAATGCTCGACTAGCAAGAAACACCTGCCAGACACGCCAAAATCACCTGCCGGATAGGAAAGAACCATGTGGCAGACACTCCGGAATTACCAGTCGGGCATGCCGGAACCAACTCTCAGACGTGCCAGAACCTCGTGCCGGTCACGCCAGAACCACCTGCCGGACACGCCGGAACCACCGGCTCGACTCGCCGGAACAACCGCCGGACATGCAAAATGACCTGCCGGCTACGCCAGAACCACTTGGCGAACACTCCGGAATCACCGGTCGGGCATGCCGGAACCGCCTCTCAGACTTGCCAGAACCATGTTCGGGACACGCCGGTACCACCTGCCGAGTATGCCGGAACCACCTGGTCCACTCCCCACAACCACATGCTGGACACGCCAGAATCACCTGCCGACTACGCCAGAACCACTCGGCAGACACTCCGGAACCACCTGCCGGGCATGCCGGAACCACCTCTCAGAGGTGCCAGAACCACATGCCGGACACTCCGGAATCACCTGCCGGGCATGCCGGAACCATCTCTCAGACGTGCCAGAACCATGTTCCGGACACGCTGGTACCACCTGCCGTGCTCGCCGGAACCACCTGCTGGACACACCAAAATCACCTGCCAGCTACGCCAGAACCACACGGTAGACACTCCCGAATCACCTGCCGGGCTGGCTGGAACCACCTGCCGGTCACGCCAACATCACTTTTCAGCTATGCCAGAACCACTTGGCGGACACTCCGGAAACACCTCTCCGGCCGGCCGGAACCACCTCTCAGACGTGCCAGGACCATGTGCCTGAGATGCCGGAACCACTCCCCGAACAGACCGAAACCACCTGCCAGACCCGCCTGAACCCCCTGGCGAGCACGCCTGATCCACCTGCTCAACTAGCCGGAACCGCCTTCCTGACACGCCAAAATCACCTGCCGGCTACGCCACAACCATTTGGTGAACTCTTCGGAATCACCTGCCGGGCTGGCTCCAGAATCACTCGGCAGACTCTCTGGAACCACCTGCCGGGCATGACGGAACCAACTCTCAGACGTGCCAGAACCTCGTGCCGGTCACGCCAGAACCACCTGCCGGACACGCTGGTACCACCAGCTCGACTCGCCGGAACCACCGCTGGACATGCAAAATGACCTGCCGGCTACGCCAGAACCACTTGGCGAACACTCCGGAATCACCTGCCGGGCATGCCGGAACCTCCTCTCAGAGGTGCCAGAACTACATGCCGGACACTCCGGAATCACCTGCCTGGCATTACGGAACCGTCTCTCAGACGTGCCAGAACCATGTGCCTGAGATGCCGGAACCACACCCCGAACAGACCGAAACCACCTGCCAGACCCGCCTGAACCACCTGCCGAGCACGCCGGAACCACCTACTCGACTCGCCGGAACCACCTACCTGACACTCTAAAATCACATTCCGCGTATGCCACAACCACTTGGTGGACACTCCGGAATCATCTGCCGGACATGCCGGAACCAGCTCTCAGACACACCAGAACCACGTGCCAGACACGCCAGAAGCACCTGCTGAGCATGCCTGAGCCAAATGCTTGACTTGCAAGAAACACCTGCCAGACATGCCAAAATCACCTGCCGGGTACGCCAGAACCACGTGGCGGACACTCCGGAATCACCTGTCGGGCATGCCGGAACCAACTCTCAGACGTGCCAGAACCTCGTGCCGGTCACGACAGAACCACCTCCCGGACAGACAGGAAACACATGCTGGAAACGCCGCAGCCACCGGCTCGACTCGCCGCTACCACCGACGGACATGCAAAATGACCTGCCGGCTACGCCAGAACCACTTGGCGAACACTCCGGAATCACATGTCGGGCGTGCCGGAACCACCTCTCAGACTTGCCAGAACCATGTTCCAGATACGCCGGTACCACCTGCCGAGTATGCCGGAACCACTTGATCCACTCCCCAGAACCACCTGCTGGATACGCCAAAATCACCTGCCGGCTACGCCAGAACCACTCGGCAGAAACTCCGGAATCACATGCCAGGCATTCCGGAACCACCTCTCAGAGGTGCCAGAACCAAATGCCGGAGACTCCGGTATCACCTGCCGGTCGTGCCGGAACCACCTCTCAGAGGTGCCAGAACCACATGCCGGACACTCCGGAATCACCTGCCGGGCATGCCGGAACCACCTGCCGGACATGCCGGAACCACCGGCTCGACTCGCCGGAACCATTGCCGGACATGCAAAATCACCTGCCGTCTACGCCAGAACCACTTGGCGAACACTCCGGAATCACCGGCCGGGCATGGCGGAACCACCTCTCAGACATGCCGGAACCACATGCCAATGACACCGGAAGCACCTGCCGAGCGCGCCAGAACCACCTGCTCGACTCGCCAAAACCACCTTCTGGACACGCCAAAATCACCTGCCGGCTACGCCAGAACCACTCGGCACACACTCCGGAACCACCTGCCGGGCATGCCGGAACCACCTCTCAGAGGTGCCAGAACCACATGCCGGACACTCCGGAATCACCTGCCGGGCATGCCGGAACCACCTCTCAGAGGTGCCAGAACCACATGCCGGACACTCCGGAATCACCTGCCGGGCATGACGGAACCATCTCTCAGACGTGCCAGAACCGTGTTCCGGACATGCTGGTACGACCTGCCGAGCTCGCCGGAACCACATGCTGGACACGCCAAAATCACCTGCCAGCTACGCCAGAACCACACGGAAGACACTCCGGAATCACCTGCCGGGCATGCCAGAACCACCTGCCGGACATGCCGGAACCACCTACTCCACTCGCCGGAACCACCTACCTGACACGCTAAAATCACCTGCCGGGTATGCCAGAACCACTTGGTGGACACTAAGCTATCATCTGCCGGACATGACAGAACCAGCTCTCAGACACACCAGAACCACGTGCCAGACACGCCGGAAGCAACTGCTGAGCATGCCTGAGCCAAATGCTCGACTTGCAAGAAACACCTGCCAGACACGCCAAAATCACCTGCCGGGTACGCCAGAACCACGTGGCGGACACTCCGGAATCACCTGTCTGGCATGCCGGAACCACCTCTCAGAGGTGCCAGAACCACATGCCGGACACTCCGGAATCACCTGCCGGGCATGCCGGAACCACCTGCCGGACATGCCGGAACCACCGGCTCGACTCGCCGGAACCATTGCCGGACATGCAAAATCGCCTGCCGGCTACGCCAGAACCACTTGGCGAACACTCCGGAATCACCGGCCGGGCATGGCGGAGCCACCTCTCAGACATGCCGGAACCACATGCCAATGACACCGGAAGCACCTGCCGAGCACGCCAGAACCACCTGCTCGACTCGCCAAAACCACCTGCTGGACACGCCAAAATCACCTGCCGGCTACGCAAGAACCACTCGGCAGACACTCCGGAACCACCTGCCGGGCATGCCGGAACCACCTTCAGAGGTGCCAGAACCACATGCCGGACACTCCGGAATCACCTGCCGGGCATGCCGGAACCATCTCTCAGACTTGCCAGAACCATGTTCTGGACATTCCGGAACCACGTGCCGAGCTCTCCGGAACCACCTGCTGGACATGCGAAAATCACCTGCCGGCTACGCCAGAACGACTCGGCAGACACTCGGGAATCACATGCCAGGCATTCCGGAACCACCTCTCAGAGGTGTGAGATGCAAATGCCGGACACTCCGGTATCACCTGCCGGGCATGCCAGAACCACCTCTCAGAGGTGCCAGAACCACATGCCGGAGACTCCGGAATCACCTGCCGGGCATGCCGGAACCACCTCTCAGAGGTGCCAGAACCACATGCCGGACACTCCGGAATCACCTGCCGGGCATGACGGAACCATCTCTCAGACGTGCCAGAACCATGTTCCGGACATGCTGGTACCACCTGCCGAGCTCGCCGGAACCACATCCTGGACACGCCAAAATCACCTGCCAGCTACGCCAGAACCACTTGGCGAACACTCCGGAATCACCGGCCGGGCATGGCGGAGCCACCTCTCAGACATGCCGGAACCACATGCCAATGACACCGGAAGCACCTGCCGAGCACGCCAGAACCACCTGCTCGACTCGCCAAAACCACCTGCTGGACACGCCAAAATCACCTGCCGGCTACGCAAGAACCACTCGGCAGACACTCCGGAACCACCTGCCGGGCATGCCGGAACCACCTTCAGAGGTGCCAGAACCACATGCCGGACACTCCGGAATCACCTGCCGGGCATGCCGGAACCATCTCTCAGACTTGCCAGAACCATGTTCTGGACATTCCGGAACCACGTGCCGAGCTCTCCGGAACCACCTGCTGGACATGCGAAAATCACCTGCCGGCTACGCCAGAACGACTCGGCAGACACTCGGGAATCACATGCCAGGCATTCCGGAACCACCTCTCAGAGGTGTGAGATGCAAATGCCGGACACTCCGGTATCACCTGCCGGGCATGCCGGAACCACCTCTCAGAGGTGCCAGAACCACATGCCGGAGACTCCGGAATCACCTGCCGGGCATGCCGGAACCACCTCTCAGAGGTGCCAGAACCACATGCCGGACACTCCGGAATCACCTGCCGGGCATGACGGAACCATCTCTCAGACGTGCCAGAACCATGTTCCGGACATGCTGGTACCACCTGCCGAGCTCGCCGGAACCACATCCTGGACACGCCAAAATCACCTGCCAGCTACGCCAGAACCACTTGGCGAACACTCCGGAATCACCGGCCGGGCATGGCGGAGCCACCTCTCAGACATGCCGGAACCACATGCCAATGACACCGGAAGCACCTGCCGAGCACGCCAGAACCACCTGCTCGACTCGCCAAAACCACCTGCTGGACACGCCAAAATCACCTGCCGGCTACGCAAGAACCACTCGGCAGACACTCCGGAACCACCTGCCGGGCATGCCGGAACCACCTTCAGAGGTGCCAGAACCACATGCCGGACACTCCGGAATCACCTGCCGGGCATGCCGGAACCATCTCTCAGACTTGCCAGAACCATGTTCTGGACATTCCGGAACCACGTGCCGAGCTCTCCGGAACCACCTGCTGGACATGCGAAAATCACCTGCCGGCTACGCCAGAACGACTCGGCAGACACTCGGGAATCACATGCCAGGCATTCCGGAACCACCTCTCAGAGGTGTGAGATGCAAATGCCGGACACTCCGGTATCACCTGCCGGGCATGCCGGAACCACCTCTCAGAGGTGCCAGAACCACATGCCGGAGACTCCGGAATCACCTGCCGGGCATGCCGGAACCACCTCTCAGAGGTGCCAGAACCACATGCCGGACACTCCGGAATCACCTGCCGGGCATGACGGAACCATCTCTCAGACGTGCCAGAACCATGTTCCGGACATGCTGGTACCACCTGCCGAGCTCGCCGGAACCACATCCTGGACACGCCAAAATCACCTGCCAGCTACGCCAGAACCACACGGCAGACACTCCGGAATCACCTGCCGGGCTGGCTGGAACCACCTGCTGGTCACGCCAACATCACCTTTCAGCTACGCCAGAACCACTTGGCGGACACTCCGGAAACACCTCTCCGGCCGGCCGGAACCACCTCTCAGACGTGCCAGAACCATGTGCCTGAGATGCCGGAACCACTCCCCGAACAGACTGAAACCACCTGCCAGACGTGCCTGAACCCCCTGGCGAGCACGCCTGATCCACCTGCTCAACTAGCCGGAACCAACTTCCTGACACGCCAAAATCACCTGCCGGCTACGCCACAACCATTTGGTGAACTCTTCGGAATCAACTGCCGGCCTGGCTCCAGAACCACTCGGCAGACACTCCGGAACCACCTGCCGGGCATGCCGGAACCACCTCTAAGACATGCTGAAACCACATGCCAATGATACCGGAAGCACCTGCCGAGCACGCCAGAACCACCTGCTCGACTCGCCAAAACCAGATGCTGGACACGCCAAAATCACCTGCCGGCTACGCCACAACCATTTGGTGAACTCTTCTGAATCACCTGCCGGGCTTGCTGGAACCACCTGCCGGTCACGCCAACATCACCTGCCAGCTATGCCAGAACCACTTGGCGGACACCATGGAAACACCTGTCGGGCCGGCCGGAACCACCTCTCAGACGTGCCAGAACCATGAGCCTGAGATGCCAGAACCACTCCCCGAACAGACCGAAACCACCTGCCAGACCCGCCTGAACCCCCTGGCAAGCACGCCTGATCCACCTGCTCAACTGGCCGGAACCGACTTCCTGACACACCAAAATCACCTGCCAGGTATACAAGAACCACTTGGTGGACACTCCAGAATCATCTGCCGGACATGCCAGAACCAGCTCTCAGACACACCAGAACCACGTGCCAGAGACGCCGGAAGCACCAGCTGAGCATGCCTGAGCCACCTGCTCGACTCGCAAGATACACCTGTCGGACATGCCAAAATCACCTGCAGGGTACGCCAGAAACACTTGGCGGACGCTCCGGAATCACCTGTCAGGCGTGCCGGAACCACCTCTCAGACTTTCCAGAACCATGTTCTGGACACTCCGGTATCACCTGCCGGGCATGTCGGAACCACCTCTCAGCGGTGCCAGAACCACATGCCGGACACTCCGGAAACACCTGTCGGGCATGCCGGAACCACCTGCCGGACACGCCTGAACCACCTGCCGAGCACGCCAGAACCACCTACTGGACTCGCCGGAACCACCTACCTGACACGCTAAAATCACCTGCCGGGTATGCCACAACCACTTGGTGGACACTAAGGTATCATCTGCCTGACATGACAGAACCAGCTCTCAGACACACCAGAACCATGTGCCAGATACGCCTGAAGCACCTGCTGAGCATGCCTGAGCCAAATGCTCGACTTGCAAGAAACACCTGCCAGACACGCCAAAATCACATGCCGGGTACGCCAGTACCACGTGACGGACACTCCGGAATCACCTGTCGGGCATGCAGGAACCAACTCTCAGACGTGCCAGAACCTCGTGCCGGTCACGCCAGAACCACCTGCTGGACAGACCGGAAACAACTGCTGCATACGCCGGAACCACCGGCTCGACTCGTCGGAACCACCACCGGACATGCAAAATGACCTGCCGGCTACGCCAGAACCACTTGGTAAACACTCCGGAATCACCTGTCGGGCATGGCGGAACCACCTCTCAGACATGCCGGAAACACATGCCAATGACACAGGAAGCACCTGCCGAGCACGCCAGAACCACCTGCTCGACTCGCCAAAACCACCTTCGGGACTCGCCAAAATCACCTGCCGGCTACGCCGGAACCACTCGGCAGAAACTCCAGAATCACATGCCAGGCATTCCGGAACCACCTCTCAGAGGTGCCAGAACCAAATGCCGGAGACTCCGGTATCACTTGCCGGGCATGCCGGAACCACCTCTCAGAGGTGCCAGAACCACATGCCGGACACTCCGGCATCACCTGCCGGGCATGCCGGAACCACCGGCTCGACTCGCCGGAACCATTGCCGGACATGCAAAATCACCTGCCGGCTACGCCAGAACCACTTGGCGAACACTGCGGAATCAACTGCCGGGCATGGCGGAACCACCTCTCAGACATGCCGGAACCACATGCCAATGACACCGGAAGCACCTGCCGAGCACGCCAGAACCACCTGCTCGACTCGCCAAAACCACCTGCTAGACACGCCAAAATCACCTGCCGGCTACGCCACAACCATTTGGTGTACTCTTCGGAATCACCTGCCGGGCTGGCTGGAACCACCTGCCGGTCACGCCAACATCACCTGCCAGCTATGCCAGAACCACTTGGCGCACACCATGGAAACACCTGCCGGGCCGGCCGGAACCACCTATCAGACGTGCCAGAACCATGTGCCTGAGATGCCGGAACCACACCCCGAACAGACCGAAACCACCTGCCAGACCCGCCTGAACCACCTGCCGAGCACGCCGGAACCACCTACTCGACTCGCTGGAACCACCTACCTGACACGCTAAAATCACCTGCCGCGTATGCCACAACCACTTGGTGGACACTCCAGAATCATCTGCCGGACATGCCAGAACCAGCTCTCAGACACACCAGAACCACGTGCCAGACACGCCGGAAGCACCTGCTGAGCATGCCTGAGCCAAATGCTCGACTTGCAAGAAACACCTGCCAGACACGCCAAAATCACCTGCCGGGTACGCCAGAACCACATGGCGGACACTCCGGAATCACCTGTCGGGCATGCCGGAACCACCTCTCAGACGTGCCAGAGCCTCGTTCCTGACAAGCCGGTACCACCGGCTCCACTCACCGGAACCACCGTCGGACATGCAAAATGACCTGCTGGCTACGCCAGAACCACTTGGCGAACACTCCGGAATCACCTGTCGGGCATGCCGGAACCACCTCTCAGACTTGCCAGAACCATGTTCCTGACACGCCGGTACCACCTGCCGGGCATGCCGGAACCACCTCTCAGAGGTGCCAGAACCACCTGCCGGACACGCCGGAACCACAGGCTCCACTCGCCGGAACCACCGTCGGACATGCAAAATGACCTGCTGGCTACGCCAGAACCACTTGGCGAACACTCCGGAATCAACTGTCGGGCATGCCGGAACCACCTCTCAGACTTGCCAGAACCATGTTCCTGACACGCCGGTACCCCCTGCCGGGCATGCCGGAACCACCTCTCAGAGGTGCCAGAACCACATGCCGGACACTCCGGAATCACCTGCCGGGCATGCCAGAACCATTCTCAGACGTGCCAGAACCATGTTCCGGACACGCTGGTACCACCTGCCGAGCTCGCCGGAACCACCTGCTGGACATGCCTAAATCACCTGACAGCTACGCCAGAACCACACGGCAGACACTCCGGAATCACCTGCCAGGCTGGCTGGAACCAACTGCCGGTCATGCGAACATCACCTTTCAGCTACGCCAGAACCACTTGGCGGACACTCCGGAAACACATCTCCAGCCGGCCGGAACCACCTCTCAGACATGCCAGAACCATGTTCCTGAGATGCCGGAACCACTCCCCGAAAAGACCGAAACCACCTGCCAGACCCTCCTGAACCCACTGGCCAGCACGCCTGATCCACCTGCTCAACTAGCCGGAACCACCTTCCTGACACGTCAAAATAACCTGCCGGCTACGCCACAACCATTTGGTGAACTCTTCGGAATCACCTGCCGGGCTGGCTCCAGAACCACTCGGCAGACTCTCCGGAACCACCAGCCGGGCATACCGGAACCACATCTCAGACATGCCGGAACCACATGCCAATGACACCGGAAGCACCTGCCGAGCACGCCAGAACCACCTGCTCGACTCGCCAAAACCACCTGCTGGACACGCCAAAATCACCTGCCGGCTACGCCACAACCATTTGGTGAACTCTTCGGAATCACCTGCCGGGCTTGCTGGAACCACCTGCCGGTCACGCCAACATCACCTGCCAGCTATGCCAGAACCACTTGGCGGACACCATGGAAACACCTGTCTGGCCGGCCGCAACCACCTCTCAGACGTGCCAGAACCATGAGCCTGAGATGCCGGAACCACTCCCCGAAGAGACCGAAACCAACTTCCAGACCTGCCTGAACCCACTGTCGAGCACGCCTGATCCACCTGCTCAACAAGCCGGAACCAACTTCCTGACACGCCAAAATCACCTGCCAGGTATACAAGAACCACTTGGTGGACACTCCGGAATCATCTGCCGGACATGCCAGAACCAGCTCTCAGACACACCAGAACCACATGCCAGAGACGCCGGAAGCACCAGCTGAGCATGCCTCAGCCACCTGCTCGACTCACAAGATACACCTGTCGGACAGGCGAAAATCACCTGCAGGGTACGCCAGAAACACTTGGCGGACGCTCCGGAATCACCTGTCGGGCGTGCCGGAACCACCTCTCAGACTTGCCAGAACCATGTTGTGGAAACGCAGGTACCACCTGCCGAGTATGCCGGAACCAGCTGATCCACTCCCCACAACCACATAGTGTACACGCCAAAATCAACTACCGTCTACGCCAGAACCACTCGGCAGACATTCCGGAATCACACGCCAGGCATTCCGGAACCACCTCTCAGAGGTGCCAGAACCACATGCCGGACACTCCGGAATCACCTGCCGGGCATGCTGGAACCACTTGCCGGACATGACGGAACCACCAGC